>NW_026945569.1:0-55898 GCF_034702125.1 Engraulis encrasicolus | reverse complement strand
CCCAGTAGCCTATGTGTTCCAGATTGCTGTTTTGGATGAACATCTGCGAGTAAAAGTGGATTTTGGACAGGGTTTCATGACATTTGTGGCCATAGAATGGGCTTAGTAGAAAATAGTTTTAGACTGCCTTGGTTTAGATGTAGTGCCACCAAGCGGAGTGTGATCTGTTTGGAGTGGAAATCATCTGTCACTGGTAACACTGCCTATGTGCGCGCGCAGTTAACTCTATTCGGCAACACCGTCAGGGTCAACCATCAAGAGCAGAAGCAACGACACCGAGAGAAAACTGATGCCTGATTCAACCACCTATAGCCAACGTTTCTCTCATACACACCCTGCTGCAACAAAAACGTCTAGCAATTTACAGTTGGCAACATCAAGCACAGACGCACAACCTACTCACTCAATGCTGAACAAAAGAAAACCGAGCCAACTTCAAAACAACGGATGTGGCTTTTCCCAAAAAGCAAACTAGCAACTAACATTATGTAGTGAGAGACCACGGAAATCACACCAAGAACTTTCGTGTCAAACAGAAAAGTGAACCCAATGACATACAGATTCAAGCGGTAAAGGATCAGAATTACAACTCCCAAATTTCCACTAGAGCTTGTAACGTGTGCGCTGTTTCTTAGAATTGAAGAAGTGCTATCAGATGCTAGTAGCCTAGATCAGGAAAAGTACGGCTAGATGGCTACATGATGGCATCTAACACCAGTCAAAATAAACTAATTACTCCCTATATTTGTCCACGGCGACAAAATGTAAAAATCCAATTTTCCTTACCTTTCTGCTGCTATCCATTTGCCTCGCTAAGACAGCTTTGTTTTGCTATCCATGTTTCCTCGCCAGACAGCTTGCTTGACACAGCTATCCTTCTTGTGGTTGTGGAGTCTCACTCAATCCATGAACTTGCGCCTTTAGTAAAATTATAATATTCCAATTATGCTTTAAATACATGATGAGCCTCGACCGTTATTTTCCGGTCATCAAGTAACGCTAAACGTGTTAGAATTGATTAGAGCAGTCCACCTCTTTTCACGAGACCACCTTGTGCATGTTGACTTTGATGGAATTCCGTGGGCTATCATCGTTTTTTTTTTTTTTTTTTTGCTCTCGTGGGGAAAGGGAATTGGTGGCGGTCACCTGTCCTCGAGTGTTTAGTAAGTTCAGTTATTTAAAGTTGAAATCAAATATATAGTTTTGCATGTATAATTTTGTTCTTTCAAACAAATCACGGGGGATCCGTCCACCTTGACCCCCCTCGCGGTCCGCAGCTGTAACAACATGAGTTCACCGTGCACCCAGAACCGCCAAAAAAAAAACCCCTGCCGAATTGTTTGACAACTCTCTCAAACTGCGAGGATGTGAAACGTCCCGGCTCGGTGGTACAGTCCCATTGAAGGGTTGTCCATCCAACAAGACTCATGTTATTTTGGGTTGTTAATCATCAGTAACAAAAACGTTCAAAATTACAACTAAACAAGACATTTTTTAACATCTGATTTTTTAACAATACCTCAACTGTTTCCAGTAACCCCCCCAAAAGTGTAATTTAGTCCCATTTGGGGGGTATCAAGTCCCCAAATCGGGAGGGTCCAAAAAGCCCCCCCGGTTACCCCCCCGTAAAATTCGAACACTGTATGGTCAGGTGGTGTGTCCTGCTGCAGGATCTGGCACACTGTGTCCCTGATGTCTAACTGAACTGCTCCACCATCACTGCAGGCTGCAGCTGGCACAATCTTCAGGAGAGACATATTCAGGTTATAAATGCAATGGGAACATTCTCCCACTGAATAATAGCATGACAGTGTTCATACATCATTATCAGTATTAATCAATTAGTATCAATTATTAAATCCATTGGCAGTGTTCAATTGAGGTGTTCAGTGTGTCCTGCTGCAGGATCGGCACTGTGTCTGATGTCTAACTGAGCTGCTCCACCATCCTGCAGGCTGCACTGGCACAATCTTCAGAGAACACTCATAGGCACGAAAACATGGAAACATCTTCTCGGTGAAAGTGTGTGTGAAAGTGTGTAGGTGTGTGTTATTATCAGGGTTAGTGAATGCCAGCTTTCCTCTGTCCCAGTCCAGCTGCACTCTGATCATCTGGGGCTTCTGCTCCACTGTGAGGGGAATGTAGCGTATGCCTGGATAGGCAGCTCCATATTTACCACCCCAATATCTAATGCACCAGAATCCTGACCTGAGGGAACTCCATCCACTCCTATCACCACTCTCTGTCTTCATCGTCCCCCAACACCAGTAAGACTGTTATTAACCTCCACATCCCAGCAGTGAGTCCCAGAGTTAAATCCCTCAGAGCCCAGCACACAAAGATATACATCAAATCTCTCTGGGTTGTCAGAAGCTGCTGTCTCTGACTGCTGTATGTCAGACTGGTCAGCTCCTCAGACATGATAAGATCTGGTGTGCAGTGTTTGGAATCCAGAACCACAGGAGCTGCAGATGAATAAAGGAGGAAACACGAATGATGTGTGTGGCTTGAATAAAGCAGATGACAGTTAATAAAATGATGATGAAGGTGAAAGTGAGCGCTTTAATGATGCTTATTATATGATAATACTGTAAGGAGGAGTAGTAGGAGGATTTTTGAGATGATGATGAGATAGATGATGATGTTGATGATGATGATGAATATGACAGACATGAGGGTCATTCCACGCCAAATCTCCGAATCATCCCGCACGACCATCTCAGATTTGGCAGAAAAAAATCAAGGAGGTTCCACAAACGTCCCAATAGGAAAAGTGCAAAATTATAGCTCTCAACTCCTCATATTTTTGTCATTAAAAATGTTTTTGTCAGGATACCCCCCCTGACTCGTTTGGAACAGACTTCTCAGAGAGCCCACTTTCAGAGTGTTGTATCTAAAAAACTACTTTAAGTAGGTCCGTATGAATTTCAAGGGGCAACATTTGGAACATGTACTTGTGAAATGTGGATTTTCACACATCCTCTTGTCATTTACCACGTTTTCTGGGGCTTAAAGTTGCTTGAAAAATTCTCACCTTTGAATTTGTGGGCATCTTTGGGGACTGTGGTAAGTTCAGTTTTAAAAACAGAGGTTTGATATGGACAATATGGACAAGTATGTTCCCAACCTTCTGTTCATGGTTGTTGTGAAAGACTGATCTTCTGCGATGAACAGTTTAGAAGATATGAAGTCTTTAAAAATGGAAAAAACTGAATCTTGGTGCCATCTTTGCCACGTTAGTTTAAAAAAAAAAATGTCACACTCACCACCATTTTATCAACAGTTTGGGAAAGATTAGATGTCTGTTCTTCCACATATCCAAAAACTGGGATGGTATTCTGCCTCATTTGGTCACAATGATTTTTTAAAAACCCACTGTTGTGTGACTTCCACTGCTCCTATGAAAACCTGATATTGGGGGGCAACTTTGCCATGCTTTTACCAAAACAATGACAGCAATCACCACAATGAACTGAACAGTTTTGGAAAGATAGGATGTCTGTTTGTAACATATCCAAAAACTGGGATGGTGTTCTGCATCTTGTCTTTGTAATGACTCTTGAAAAAAACCCAGTTTGCTGTTACATCAGCAGCTCCTGTGAAAAAGCCTAAGTCCAATGAATTACCAGGGGCGGAGCTATAGGGGGACAAGCAGGGCATTTGTCCAGGGGCCCTCCTGCCCTTGTGGTAGGGCCATAATCATGAACCTTTGCAGACTTTTGGGTGCCAATCTATTTGGGCTGACACAGTGAATGACAGGCATTTTTGAACCATTGGGCATTTTTGATACAAGAAATGTGACACATTAAGAACACAATGGCAACAATAAGAAAACGGTTGAGTGATTTATATACCATTATTATTTTTTCTTTTTCTTTTAGCTTTTAGGTAACTACATTTTTTGGTAACTAAATGTTCGTGAATTAAAGGTCATGGCCATGTGTTTAAGCCTCAACACTGTAGGAGTTAACATTTTGCTATTATACCGTTAAGTAGGTCTTGAATTGCAGTAGAGATAAATAAATTGAATCATTCTGATTGGTAAAAAGTAGCATTGTTAACACAAAGTCTTGAATAAAGGATGTTTTTGCCAAACTTTATTTCAGCTTATGGTTTTTTTAAATAAATTTCTTTTAGCTGTTAAGATATTTTGACAAAAATAATGAAATAAGAAATCACAATACGACGCGCCCATTTATTTTTGTTTTTAATCTTGTGACATTTGGGACACCCCTGGCGCACTCTCCGTCATGGATATTTTTTACCTCGACACATTTCAAATTTTCCATGACTTCTGCAACTATGCTTTGTTTATAGAGGTGCATATCAAATAATTCAGCTCATGGACCTTTGCCATGAACCAATACAATGCGCTAGGTTTCCTCGGTCATGGTTAGGACTGGGCGGGGCCAAGTTTCTAATGAACAGGTCACCTTTGTCATGGTTTTTTTTTTGGGGGGGTGGGACACTTTTATTATCATGGAGAAGAGAAAAAAACAGTGATTGATACAAAAGGAGGAGACTGTTCGTAAAGGAGGTAACCTGACTAAACAGCTGTCCGGCCCCTCCAATCACCATGACTGAGCTACCCTGAGCATGGTGCTAGACCACTGCAATACTAGCTAAATGCTCATTAAGGGTCAACTCTGTCACAGAGCTGAGCAGTGAAAGTATTAATGTCTGATATTATACATTAATCCTGATGAGTTTTCACAAGTGGATATATATGAGTACATAGAGTGAAACACTAATCAAATGTAGAAAGAATAATCACATGACAAAAGATAGTATTTCATACACAATACCAACATAATCCATATCAGACCTCAGAACTGCATCAAAGTTGGTAAACAAGTTATCAAAGAATTGTTATGAAATTGTTAATAAAAAGCATTGAGATGTGGTGAATAGTCCAGGATGTAACTTGTTTCAAAATCTACGGGGAAGTATTTTCAGTGATTGAACATTTCATCACTTTATTCCGGTATTTGGTTTTCAGTGCCTAAAGATGAAGTTTACACACGTTTATAACCTTTGATTTCCTGAAATGTAGTTACAGAAAAAGCTGGAAAAAAACCTCTGTTAACAGCCACTTTTACTTTTTTGCCGTATTATATTGAGTGTGTTGAAAATGCTCAAGTCAAATATCTTGTATCAAAAATGTCTGACTCAAATTGCTCAAGTCATTCACAGTGGCGGAACAATTGTAAATAGGACCTCATAGCAAATACTGGTAGATAGGGCCCCCATGTAGCCTGCAAAGATCTGAGCAGGGGCCCCACCTCAATAAAGCAGCAAGCTGAAGAATGTCACATAGCCGTTTTTTACAAGTCCATTATTAAAAAATGAGAGAGAGCACCACCCCAGTTTTTGGATATGTTAAAAAACAGACATTGAGTCTGTTCTAAAACTGTAAATGTCATAGTGGTGAGTTCTGTCATTTTCTTTTTGTATAACATGGAGAAGATGCCACTAATATCAATTTTTCATAGGAGCTATGGAAGTCCACCCAACAGTGGGTTTTTGAAAAATCATTTGTGACCAAATGAGGCAGAATACCATCACACATTTTTGGATATGTTAAGAACAGACATCTAATCTTTCCAAAACTGTTGATAATAAGGTGGTGTGTCGTGACATTTGTTTTTAATGACAATGGCAAAGATGGCACCAAGTTTCAGGTTTTTTCCATTTTAAAGACATATCTTCTCAATAGTTAATCACAGAGGATCAGTCTTCAAACAACAACATACACAGACTGGGAACATATGTTGTCCATATCAAACCTGTGTCTTTGAAACTGCACTTACAGTCCTTCAAAGATTCCCACAAATTCAAAGGTGAGAATTTTTCAAGCAACTTTAAGAAGCCCCCAGAAAAAAACGGTGGTAAATGGCAAGAGGATGTGTGAAAATCCACATTTCACAAGTACACATGTTCCCAAATGTTAACCCTTGAAATTCATAAGGACCTACTTAAAGTAAATTGTTAGATACAACACTCTGAAAGTGGGCTCTCTGAGAAAAAGTCTGTTCCAAACGAGTCAGGGGGGTACCTGAACAAAAAACATTTTTAATGACAAAACAACCTAATGAGGAGTTGAGAGCTATAATTTTGCACTTTTCCTATTGGGACGTTTGTGAACCTCCTTGATTTTTTTCTGCCAAATCTGAGATGGTCGTAGCGGGATGATTCGGAGATTTGGCGTGGAATGACCCATGAAGCTTTGTGTGTGTATTTGTGACAGCATGTGTGTGTGTGTGTGTGTGTGTGTGTGCGTGTGTGCGTGCGTGAGTGCGTGCCTGCCTGCCAGCGTGCCTGCCTGCGTGCGTGCGTGTGGTGCGTGCATGCGTGTGTGTGTGTGTGTGTGTGTGTGGTAGTGACATGGTGTTGATGAAGGTCATATGTGTGCACATGTGTGCTATGTGGAAACGTATGTGGGTCAGACAAATTGAGCCTCATTACTAAGGCAAATATGATCTACTGTTTTACTTCTGATAGTTGATTGATCAGTACATGTGTGTGTGTGTGTGTGTGTGTGTGTGTGTGGTGGGGTGGGGTATTGCAATGCCATCAGGGACTCAGGTTTGAATCTGGCCTGACAGGTCCTGTCATCAATAAAAGCTCAAGTGTGTTGCATAATCTATAAACCAGTTCCTCTCTGCATTTAATAGCACCCTAATTTAGTTTTATTTTTTTCTACCTTGCTAAAATGATCTTGATGTGTCCTTAAAGGCTACAGTGAATTTTTCAATTCTTTTGTCACACTTGCGATATTCTATGCTTTTGTAATTTTACAATAAAATTCAAATCATAATAAATATTCTGACACTTTCTGGTGAATGCTTAAAATATATTTCAAAAACAATTTCTCTCTCTCTGTGAGAAAAATGAAACATCAGAATATGATCCTATTTGAGTAGGTGTTCATTGTTCACCAAAATCTATTCTACAGGATCTTTAATAGCTCACGTTGTGTAGTTACATTTTTTTATGTTAAGAAGACTAACATGAAAGGCTATGTATTGGCCATTCAAGGATAAGTCTATGACCATGGGCCGGTTTGCTCTGGCCCACTGTAAAATGTCACTTTGTAATTCACCAGCCTTAAGTTTAACAGTATTTTTAAACATATTTAATTGTACGTGATGTGATTTACTATCACTGACTTAAAGGGGTGTGTCACTATTTTGGGGCTTAATACAGTTAAAATCGTTGGCTGGGGTTTATAAAGGTGCACAGTAAAAATTTACAAGGATTTCAGAGTAATTTACTGTGAAATCTCACAGTTAATTACTCTGATGTTCTGGTACACTATGCTACTGTGATGGTCACACGGCACACAGCAAATTAGTCTGAAATCATTGTATCACTTGCCATTTCTCACCTAACTTGCACATCACAGTAATTTTACTGTGCTCTTCAAGGATAACCAGCATGACAAAGTGATAAACTAGGAAACATCACAGTAAACTACTGTGTGGGCGGAGCATCTATTAAATTATTAGTGCATTGGGGCACAACTTCAGTCAAAGACAGGTTGGGCTCTTCATTACAATCACACCTTTCATTGACATTTTCAGCAAATTATTTCATTCTTAATGTCTTGTGGTATACATGTATACACCCATCATCAGTTGACTACTTTATCCCCACTCTCTG
Source organism: Engraulis encrasicolus (assembly GCF_034702125.1). Taxonomy (NCBI): domain Eukaryota; kingdom Metazoa; phylum Chordata; class Actinopteri; order Clupeiformes; family Engraulidae; genus Engraulis; species Engraulis encrasicolus. Next base: position 48,236 of record NW_026945569.1, on the reverse strand, counting down.
TCAAGTAACAGAAGAATGAGCTTATATATATTGGGAGATATACATGACCATCTTCATGACGGTGGGAATATGGTCATTTTTCTTGTGTACCACTTTAAATAGTACAACCGCTACGATAAGCACAGAATATAACAAGGAGTAATATTTTGAAGCACACTTAAGATATTCCTTCTAGATAAATGGCTCTCCATAAGTGCATTGCATGATGGGACACGATCTGAAGCACGTATGTCCTAAGCCCCTCCCCCTCAGGTTGCACATATTGACATGAGGAAGTGAGAAAAAAGATGACCAAGCATGGGAAGACATGTAGCAAACAAGAAGTTGATGACTAAATGTCGATGAACTGTCTGAAGGCCCAGATTGTGCTATATGGCAGTGTTGGCCTAATGGTTAGGGAGGAGGACTATTTCAGAGGGTTGCAGGTTCAAATCCCTTCGAAACCCTACATTGCCCTAGGGACAGCAACCATTGTTGTATATTTGTATATCACTTTGAGTAAAGGCGTCAGCCCTCAACCCAACTGACATGCCTTCCCATTGAACTTTCGCCCACTTCAAGTGTGTAACAATATCTTACTGTGAACTCACAGGGAGTTACTGGCTACTAATTGCATTCATTTCACAGTAACATACTGTGAATTCGTCATATCACAGTTAACTACTGTAAAGGCGTCAGCCTTCAACCCAACTGACATGCCTTCCCATTGAACTTTCGCCCACTTCAAGTGTGTAACAATATCTTACTGTGAACTCACAGGGAGTTACTGGCTACTAATTGCATTCATTTCACAGTAACATACTGTGACATTCTGCCATAATTTGTTACTGTGAAATCCAGAGAGACTTTTCGTCATATCACAGTTAACTACTGTGCGGTTATAACAGGTGTTTTCTTCGTCTAGGCCATGATTGGGTGCATTATGTGGCTGCCTTGGCCTAATAGTTAGGGAGGTGGACTTAAGATCAGAGAGTTGCAGGTTCTAATCCCTCCTAACCCGGCATTACCCTAGGGACAGTAACCAATGTTGCATATCTGTATGTCACTTTAGGTTGCTCCTGGCCATGATGGAGTGTAATTACTTATTGTCAGGCCTAATTAGAAGAAGGTCTATGATTGGAAATGTTGCTGGTTCTGCTTCCAATAAATGAAGTTGCAACCAATGTGCTACACAAACACTTTTTTAAGTTGGCACTTGCTAATGCCTTTGTCTTGGATGTGCACGCCAAAACTCCAGCATCCAATTTTAAATCAGAATATTGCCACCTAGTAAAAAAAAATAGGCTATCTTGTGAAGTGCCATTGCACAATTGAAAGTCAAATGCTTGACATGATTGACATTGCCTACCATCAACCAGGAACAATGGTAGTGCCCAATCAATCTGTCAATTAGTACCTGCCCTCACTTGAGTATATATGACTGTTACAAGTTCATTGAATTACTTCCTGCAGCTGCCACATGCCTGATTACTCTGGTCACATGGTTAACTTTCACCTCTATATAAACTCAGACTGTCACAATGCTTGAGTTGCTTGCCTAAATGACTGGTTCGCTGGCTCTCTGTCCGGCTTGTTGGTTAGTGAGCTAACTGACCGACCAACTGACTGTTTGTTGGCCAGCTGGTTGGCTGGCTAACTGACTCTTTTGGTTGACTGTATGGCTGGTTTGTTAGCTGGCTAGCCATACAACTGACTTGTTTGTTGGTTAGTTGGCTGACTAACTGAGTGTTAGTTGGTTAGCCGGCTCTTTGGCTGGCTAGCTGACAACTGACTCTTTTGGTTGGCTGGTGGACTGGTTTGTTGGCTGGCTTGCTATTTAGTTGGTAGTGAGTATTGTGGTAGCAGGTACCCTTTTTGGTGTGTTGCTTACTTGATTAAGAAATTTCAGGATTGTCTAATTATGCTCAACCAGAGTATTCTATGCACACTGGTTAATGTACTCTCATCCAGGAGATAGCAATTATTAAGTGGTAATAATATTGCACATACTGCAGAAACTTGAATTTCTCTGTGGTTAAGGATGGTGTGGATGTTGGATAATTTGGATAGTATGGACAGTTTTTGTCTATATAAGAGAACAGTGTGATGGACTGGTTCCCTGCCACAGTTGTCTCAGTCATGGTGGGGAATGGGAGGTGCCACAATAACATGGTAGCTACCTCTTTTGTGGTGATGAATGGAGGGGCGGGATCATGGTAGTGTGGGTAGGGTGACAGTAACTTACTGTGGTGTGGCCACAGTAAACTACTGTGAGAAGATCACAGTAAACTGTGAGGATGGCCACAGGGAATTACTGGCTACTAATTGCATTCATTTCACAGTAGTTTACTGTGACATCACGGGAATATTTTTTACTGTGTAGTAAAGTGTCTTATGTTTCATGTAAGCCATTGTCTTGCTTTAAGACAAGTTAAAAGAGGGAATATGTCGCTAAGCTAGTGAAAGTCAATGTATCCGTGTAGCATGTTTGCTACACGGATACATTGACTTTCACTAGCTTAGCGACATATTCCCTCTTTTTAACCTGTCTTAAAGCAAGACAACGCTTAAGATGAAAAAAGACACTTTACCACCTTTATAAACCCCAGCCAACGGTTTTAACTGTATTAGGCCCCAAAATAGTGGCATACCCCTTTAAACGCAGTAGAGTTTCATTCCCTACATGTGAGATAGATATGGATGTGTGGAGTTTCACGTTTTAGTTCTATTCATTTTTCATTTTTAATCGCCTTAAAAATGAAAAAAGAAATCTGATGAGTGCTTCTTTATTCGCTTTCTTTTGAGATTTGAGTTCATTCATTGACGAAGTTAAGCACCCAGCGTAAAGTATAAGAAGACAAGGTGTTGAGCGCGCTTTCCTGATCCTTCTAGTTCTATTCATGAATTTTGCATGATATGTGACACAACTCTGCTGGCATTATGGATGAAACAGATGAAAGCTGAGCAATACAACCAGGAATATATACGCACCCCACGTAAAAGACGGAGTTATGAAGGTATTAGAGGATAGACTCTATGAATAGAAAGGTGCATGCACTGTAATTGACTAACTGTATGAATAGGCCTTTAAGTGCCACAGATAGCGTGGAAAAATGGCGCCACCTAGTGGGAAATGTGAACCTTAGCAACCACTCCTAAATTGATGCAACTCTTCATTTGAATTAATCCACTGATTACCTTGTACAAGAAACCTAACAGCAACTTGCGTGCTTTTACCATTTGGCCTGGTGGGTCTTGTTTATTAGCCTCTGTGTACAACGCAGCTCAGTTTGCGTGCTTGCCTTTCATGCATTTATGTGTGTTTTGCAGTATTTGGTATTATTGTCACTGTATAAATTCAGTATTAACCTGTGCACACTCCCATAACGGTCCTGATATTTACAATGAATGCATTAACCCTTTTTTGTCAAACAATTGAGCAACCCCATGATAGTTCAATTATACCTGGGTGGGGGTGGATTATCGGATGCCAGCCAGCGAGCCGAATTCAACATGGGAGATTAGTGAACATCACATTCAAAACTTCATACTGATATGCTATTGACTTTTTAGCTGACTTGGTGAGTGAGGTTGTGGGTTCGAGACAGGGTGTGCGTTCCAATTTCCGACGTTGCGTCCTCCACTTGTGCTTGTGGCCTCGTACCAGGAAGTGGTGGACGCAAGGTCACATTTTGGAATGCACCCAGGGTTTGCTGTTAGGATGTGGGCTGTGCAGAATGACCTCGTTTACAGTAGCACCATTCTCTTGCTGTGCTTCTCTGTGTGTGGTTTCTTTGGCTTTATGCTATATCAAATCTAATGTAAAAAGAAGAAGGCCAGTTGTTAACATGAAATGTAACATGTGGAAGGCAAATAAAGACAGCTTTGTTATTCCTATGTTTTAATGCAAAGTGATTCACTTGTCTCTTTATAAATGTGGATATGCTATGTGAATGTCAATATGCAAAATGACAGCAACTACTACTAGGCCTACCTTTAACAGTGTATTTACAGTATTTGCCTACTGCTTGAACACTATAGGCTGATGCTTAGACAAAAATAGCATATTGTTAAGTTGTTGGTAACATAACTTAAACACAGTGTGCCATACTTTAAACTAAAGTTCTGCTTAACACTGTTGCAGCAATTCAGCAACACACATTTTGCTTTATGCTACACACTTGCTCATGGTCACTGCACACTTTTCCTTCACAAGACACTCCATTAAAAAATGAACACTCATCATATCATTGGGAAAACACATCCGCTAGAAAAACAAAACACACTGGATGTATGACAAGATTTAGGCACCGACAATAAAACACATGCTTTCAAAATTAACCACTATTCTGCCAGTTACAAAGTTGCATTCTTTATATTACATTGCACTTATTTTATTTTGCATTTATTTGTTTTACTTTGATGGCTACTTTGCTAAATTCACACCTTCCTACACTCAAACAAAACAACAAATAGCACAACGGTACTAAAGAGTAGAATATGGAGTGACATTGACTGACTCACGTTCTGTAAAACCTACCCTGATGGCAGGAGTAGCCTTTTATCTTCATCATCACATGTTAGGTATGAACATGATAGTTTGTAGAAATACACATAATAGTAGATGTCAGTTGCATATTGTGTCTGGAAATGTATTGTACTTCGTTACTTTACTGTAAGCAAACCTCATACCTCATACCCAAACAACAAAAGTATATAGACTGTTTTTCATTACAGCATGTTGACGTCAACCACACATTTATATCATATTTAGATGTTTGAAAATGTGTGAATATACGTAATAGGCTACACAAAAAAATTGTTCATACAGTAAGCTCACATACACACTGTTGTGTTGAGAGTGATGTACTGTTTACGTGTAAGATATTTTGCTTCAGTTTAATGTCCTGTACTGTAAGGTGCAGTTGTGTAATGTACAGTATTGAATTTTGGGGTCTTGTGAAGATGTACATTCTGTGAGTCTGAATAGACTGGTACAAAAAGAAAGACTGCTGTGTTTTGTATAAAGTAGACAACTGTTTTCACGTTGATCTAATTTGTTTTCTCATTTGGTGCTAATGTGTGTCTTTTGACATGAAAGTGAGGTTTTGACAAAAGACTGCCCAAGTAAAAAAAAAAGTGTACTTAATATATACTTAATAAGTACGTTTTATTGTATTTAAAGTGTACTTCAAAAGTGTGTATTTAAAGAATGTTATTTTGGGACAACTTATAGTATACTTAAATGTACTTGAAATATAATTAAGTAGAGCTTAACCCCTTAAGACGCGGCTTTATACATTTGTTGTTACCAGTATGGTAATGACCGAGTCGTGGAGCATTACAAAAGGGCCTGTGTTGTGTCATAGTATTGTAGTGCTATGGTAGTTACATTTCAATGACTATTACAGCGTGCCTCTGGAGGTACGGCGCGCATTAAGGGGTTAAACACATTTTAAGTTGACTTTTTTGTACTAAAATTAAACTTTGTATAAGTGTACTTAATATACTAAAGATATATTTAACTTTAAGTACATTATAAGTATACTAACCAAGTCACTTTAAAATGTGTTTAATGTGTACTTTAGCATGCGGATAAGTGCATTTTAAGTACATTAGAAATCTATTTTAACATCACGAGAAAGTACTTTATAGTATACTGCAGAAGTACATACTTAAGTTGTGTTATTTTGGGACAACTTATAGTATACTTAAATACACTTGAAATATAATTAAGTGGAGCTTAATCACATTTTAAGTTGACTTTTATGTACTAAAATCAAACTTTGTACAAGTGTACTTAGTATACTAAAAACATACTTAATTTTAAGTACATTATAAGTATACTAACCAAATCACTTTAAAATGTGTTTAATGTGAACTTAAGCATGCGGATAAGTGCATTTTAAGTACATTAGAAATCTATTTTAACTTCATGAGAAAGTACTTTATAGTATACTGCAGAAGTACATACTTAAGTTGTGTTATTTTGGGACAACTTATAGTATACTTAAATACACTTGAAATATAATTAAGTAGAGCTTAATCACATTTTAAGTTGACTTTTTTGTACTAAAATCAAACTTTGTACAAGTGTACTTAATATACTAAAATCATACTTAACTTAAGTACATTTCAAACATACTTACTAATTCACTTTAAAATATGTTTATTTTGTACTTAAGCATGCAGTTTAGTGTATTTTAAGTATACTACAAATCTATTTCAAGGTCTTTAAGTACATTTTAAGTGTATTGACTCTAAATGTATTTTAAGTATACTACAAGTAGATTTTACTTTAAGCACATTTCAAATATATTTATTTTAAGTACACTTTAAATATATTTCAAAAGTATATGAAAAAAAACATTAATGTAATCTCTAATTGCTCATTTCCATTGTACATTGTCTTGTTCACAACCATCAGCCATTCACATGAACCGTCCTTTCACCTTCCCTTCAGATAACAACCACTGCCTCATTCAGGATTTGAACCCACAACTCACTGAGCCACAGACCTGCACTCCAACCACTAGACCACAACTACCTGTTCTTAAACCGGCACAATTACGTTCTTGAAGTAATAGTCTTGAGTAGTACACTTAAAGTATACTTTTATATATTTAATAATAATACTTAGAAATCATTGGTGGTGGTATGCTTTTATCGAATCAAAGACACTTTTACATGTTTAATTTGTGCACCAAAAAGTACACTTAAAGTGCACTTAATACACTAATAACACAACTTAAGTACAGACTTCAGTATTGTGCTTAAAAGTTTAATAGGTAAGGCCTTACATGCCTTTTTAAGATCTGTTTGTGCTCTTCAATATGGTGTTTTTACCATGAAAATACATTAACAAAATGGAAGGTGGAAGGTTATTTAATGTTACAAAGCATAATGAATAAATAAGCCTAGGTTAAAATACACTAAAATGATGGTTAAAAAAGTACCCAGGTGAAACAAAATGTACTTAATATACTTAATAAGTATGTATTTTTGTATTTAAAATATACTTCAAAAGTGTGTATTTAAAGAATGTTATTTTGGGACAACTTATAGTATACTTAAATACACTTGAAGTATGATTAAGTAGAGCTTTAACACATTTTAAGCTGACTTTTTGGTACTAAAATCAATCTTTGCAGAAGTGTACTTAATATACTAAAATCATACTTAACTGTAAGTACATTTTAAATATACTTACTAATTCACTTTAAAAGATGTTTAATGTGTACTTTAACATGTGGTTAAGTGTAACTATTTGAAGTATGCTACAAATCTATTTCAAGGTCATAAGAAAGCACTTTATAGCATGCTGCAGAAGTACATACTTAAGTTATGTTATTTTGGGACAACTTATAGTATACTTAAATACACTTGAAATATAATTAAGTAGAGCTTTAACACATTTTAAGTTGACTTGTTGGTACTAAAATCAAACTTTGTACAAGTGTACTTAATATACTAAAATCATACTTAACTTAAAGTACGTTTCAAATATTCTTTCTAATACCAAACTTTAGCACATTACTTTAAAAATACAAATACACTTAAACTACACTTAAATTACAATACACTAATAGTATATTTTTTAATACCACACTTTAGCACATTACTTTAGAAATACAAATAAACTTAAAATACACTTAAAATGCAATACACTAATAGTATATTTTCTAATACCACACTTTAGCACATTACTTTCAAAATACAAATACACTTAAATACAATACACTAATAGTGTATTTTATAATACTATACTTTAACACATTACTTTTAAAATACAAATGTACTTAAAATAGACTTAAAATTGAATATACTAATAGTATATTTAACAGTACCACACTTAAGCACATTACTTTAAAAATACAAATGTACTTACAATACATTTAAATACAATACACTAATAGTGTATTTTATAATACTACACTTAAGTACATAACTTTTAAAATACAAAGATACTTAAAATACACTTAAAATATAATACACTAATAGTATACTTTATAATGCTACACTTTAGCACATTACTTTTAAAATACAAATGTACTTAAAATACATTTAAATAGAATATACTAATAGTATATTTCATAATACTACACTTAAGTACATGACTTTTAAAATACAAAGATACTTAAAATACACTTAAAATATAATACACTAACAGTATACTGTATAATGCTACACTTTAGCACATTACTTTTAAAATACAAATGTACTTAAATTAGACTTAAAATACAATATACTAATAGCATATTTGACAATACTACACTTTAGCACATTACTTTTAAAATACAAATGTACTTACAATACATTTAAATACAATACACTAATAGTGTATTTTATAATACTACACTTAAGTACATAACTTTTAAAATACAAAGATACTTAAAATACACTTAACATATAATACACTAATAGTACACTGTATAATGCTACACTTTAGCACATTACTTTTAAAATACAAATGTACTTAAAATAGACTTAAAATACAATATACTAATAGTATATTTTACAATACTACACTTAGCACATTACTTTTAAAATACAAATGTACTTAAAATACATTTAAAATACAATACACTAACAGTATATTTTATAAAACTATATTTAAGTACATAACTTTAATAATACAAATTATTTTTAAATATATTTAAAATACACTAACCTATAAGTATATTTTTAAATACCATACTTAAGTACTGTACTTGATAAATAGAGTGTACTTAAAATATACTTTCAGAAAATTAAATATATTTAAAGTACACTTAAAGGATAGTTCCGGCGTAAAATGAAAGTTTCACCATCGCTTTCCCATGCCACATAATGTATCTAATGATGAGCCATTCCGGGCAATGCCGCGCCGTTATGGAGTTAGCTTATTTTAAGCTTTTTGGTGAAAAACGCAGCCAATGCATCACGGCGGGGCCAATTATAAACCTATTCTTTTCTGATGTTTCCCCGCTATAAACAACTTCAAAAACGCTACACACTTCATCACAAAGGTCTCGTCAATCAAACCGAGGCACAGAGAATGTCATCGAACCACACAATCTTTCACTGGCCAGTGTTTTCAGAGGTGTCTCACTGTTGCAACTCTCTGACCCGGATGCAGGCTACTCAATCAGGTGGCTAGGTAGGCTAAACATGGTCCGCGGTTCGCACCGGCTACGACTGTAAAATGAAAAGCTGGACCCCGACCGTTTTCACCGACTGCCACTGTCTAAACCAGCCATATTACGGGAATGGCTAATAGCATTAGAAGTGGACGAAACTGACATAAAAACCCGGAGGGATCGCTACTACCGTGTGTGGAGGGAGCATTTCGAGGATGATGGATGATGGCTACAAGAAGAGTAAGGGAGATGGAACACCTAAACGAAACCGTCTAAAGAGGAATGCTGTGTCAAAAAGGCGCATGGCTATGGAGGTATGAGAGAAACATGTGTAAATGTGTCTGGCTCATGAATCTTGACTGTCTGTGAATCTGAAACTGGTTGCAACACCGCGCGTCTTTGCCAGCAAGCACTCTGTTTTGGGAAGGCATAGCCTACAGGTACAGTAAATGTAGCCCACTACAGGAGATAAATACACTGTCAAAACAAACTAGCGCGGGATGGCAAGTGAAATTGTGAAATTGTGCGACCTGAGGCATTCGATGTGGTTGATGTCAAGCATGCTAGAGTAGTTTCAGTGAAGTAGACTCTAATGACCAGGGCGCGCGAGGTCAGATGGACCATTACGCAACGGAGGAGGGCTGGAGGAATTTATAAAGTCGTACTAGAAGTACTCTTACAGATGTAAGTACACCACCAGTGGTGTGTTATTACAAAGCTGAATCCATGTTATATTATACCGTGTTGCAATTACTTTGTAAGAGTAGTCTGCCTACCTGTACTCTCCATGCAACTCTTCAAATCTGCTGCCTGCACACACGGTAGTAGCGATCCCTCCGGGTTTTTACGCCAGTTTCGTCCACTTCTAATGCTATTAGCCATTCCCGTAATATGGCTGGTTTAGACAGTGGCAGTCGGTGGAAACGGTCGGGGTTCCAGCTTTTCATTTTACGGTCGCAGCCGGTGCGAACCGCGGACCATGTTTAGCCTACCTAGCCACTGATTGAGTAGCCTGCATCCGGGTCAGAGAGTTGCAACAGTGAGAGACCTCTGAAAACACTGGCCAGTGAAAGATTGTGTGGTCCGATGACATTCTCTGTGCCTCGGTTTGATTGACGAGACCTTTGTGATGAAGTGTGTAGCGTTTTTGAAGTTGTTTATAGCGGGGAAACATCAGAAAAGAATAGGTTTATAATTGGCCCCGCCGTGATGCATTGGCTGCGTTTTTCACCAAAAAGCTTAAAATAAGCTAACTCCATAACGGCGCGGCATTGCCCGGAATGGCTCATCATTAGATACATTATGTGGCATGGGAAAGCGATGGTGAAACTTTCATTTTACGCCGGAACTATCCTTTAAGTACAACACATTTTTTTGACCTGGGTGATGAGTTTTTCTGGCATTGTTAAGGTTTTGATAGCAGAGTTTCATGTTGGCATATATGTGCAGGGTTTATCTCCAAGTGTTTATCTCCAAGAGTTTTGACTCTATGAGCCAAGTTTTGCAAATTGTGTGCAAGCAGTAGGCAAAAAATGTAATAGTGTATGTCTGTTAAATAAGTTTCTATTAATGTTTTTTTTTATTATTTCTGTCAGATCCACTCTCGTCAAAAATGATACGGGAAACAGAGATATATTTCAGAAGCTTTATTTCTGAATGCATACATTTGTGTTTGGTGGTATGGCTCTGTTCGGAGGAATTTCCCCAACTTCTCCATGAGCTCCATGGAAGCCAATACAGGGGACAGGAGAATCCTATGGTGCAGTGCCTTCCATTTAGCTGGAAAGGCAACATACCCCCTACAACAGAGCAAGCAACAATGACAACAGTATGACATTGTTTGGCAATGATTAGTCTGGTGGAGCAGGGGAGGTGGTGGGAGGAAAACAAGCAGCAAAAAGCAATGACCGGAAAACAAATTCAGTAGTTTAAATAAAGCGCGCCAATGGTCAGCATCCAATTGCGAGCTGCAGCTGATTAACCAAAGCGCAGCTGATTAGTGGAGAGTTGTATGGGTTGGGTCGGCGTCAGCCAAAAGGCAAAAGGGCGCGTTGACTACGTGGTCTGCCAAGAACCAAGGAGAGTAGAGACAGGAGGGCTTATTGACGTCATAACAGCATAGTACGAAACGATGGCGAGGTGAGTACACGGTCAGTATTGGAAGCATCAGGGAAGCATGCAATGCCACTTCCGCAAGGGTCGGAGTGTGGAACAGGTCATAGGACAGCGTGAATGCTTGTCAGCTGTCCTTAATTACCCCCAGCCATTACTGCTGACCAACAGCTGCAGTTAATTTGGCCACAAACTGAACAATAAGCCCATACGACTTTGATGCTGTCGACCAACGTTGACGGAAGCACGTGAGCGAGAACTTGTTGTCACGATGTGGGTGTTATTAAATACAGCGCATCTAAAGTCGGCCACAAATATGAACGAGACGATGAGCTCGCACCAGTTTGCTCTACTAACACACCACGTGTGAGGAGTGGGGGGACAGGCAATGAGGAGGAGCTGAAGTGGGGACCTAACTTGTGTAGAGGTGTGAGACAAGACCCATATACACACGTGAGTGAGTTGTTAACCAGCCAGTTCATGGGCGCGTGACCTCGGAGGCAGTCCGCCGACGAGCGTTGAAGGGGATAAGCAACTGCAGAGGTTGCAAGATCTGACTGCAGCCGCATTCATCCCGCGATAGTTTTACACCATGTGACATGTAACCTCGTCAACGCAACGTCGACGAAATTTCGAAGTTTGACAGGAAATCTAACCGTCATGCAGCATTTTGATCCAGGGTGCATTGCTGTCTTCATGCGCATGCATGCCTTGATGCGAAATCAATGCACTTAGTGACAACCGTATATCCTCTTTCGGCACATTTTCGCGGAGTTTCCGGATTTTGCGGAGTATGGGAATTGTATCCATTGCACCCACTGATTATGGGCAAGGGAGTTCATTTTCCATCCACTCGTGTCCTCAGGCAACGCCCCCGTACTACACCTTGGCCAATGCATTTCCCCCAAGAGATTGTTCTTCTGTGTCGAGTTTCTTTGGCCAGAACTAACGCAGGTTGCTCGATTTATATCATCAATGCAGTCATAATGTGATTGGAGGGGGGCGTAGTCATTAGGTGACAAGGCCAGGTAGAGTTGTATGTCGTTTGCATATTTATGGTAGTTAATAGAGTTCTGTTCATGATTTGCCCTAGAGGCAGCAAAGGGAATGTATTCACTTTCAGAACAACACTTCACAATGGGAGATTCAAAGGGTTTTACTTTCATAAAATTAACATTATAGACTATATTTACATTGTATATTTGACACATAATCATATAATCCTTGCTGTCCAGATAATTCGACTGACATTGAAATTTGTCACAAAATTGATTACTTGATTGAAACATTTACATTTTGAATGATATAACAACATTGGTAGACAGTTCAAAGAGGTACATATTTGGTTACTGTTAATAATTTTATACATAAAGTGATTTCAAACACAAAACAAAAAAATATTAATTATGTAACTGAACACTTTTCTTTACCATTTTACTGATAACTGGCACGCATTGCATTTCAGTAGGCCTAGTCTAGTAGTATACTTGGAATCACTTTTTGTCTTTGTCTTGTTCCAGAAGCTGATTGGTTGATTCAGTAAATAGTCTTTGTGATTAGAGAACGTTGTCATCCTCCTCCTCCTTCTTTGTTGACTTCTTATTGCCATCTGCCTCGTGCTCTTCACTCTCTGATCTCTCCTGTGATTCAAGAGCCTTTCTCAGTTTTAACAAGTTTGGGACTTTAAACCCTATAGAATCAGGACCTCGACTAGAACCTGCTCTAGAACCTAAAGATCCAATTCCAGAACTTTGAGAAGATGTTGTGGACCTCATAGTCCCCTGTAGAGAGCTGATGTCAAAGCTTGCTCTAGACCTGAAGGAGCTGTAGGCAGAGCTGGTAAAGGACCAACGGTCTGAATCTCCACTCACTAGGAAACAAGACAAAGTCATTTATTAAAAAGAGGATTTTGAAGGAAGAGCTACATTAGCAGACAGTGTTCTAGACAAAGAGGTGGAACGACTCATCTAGGACTGAGCAATATGACGATATATATCGTTATCGTGATATAAAAGTGTATATCGTGACCTTTCTCCTATATCGTTTATATCGTGATATTCAATTGTATAAAATTGATAAAATTACTATCATTTAATTACATTTCATGTTGTCACAATACACACTATAAGTTCATGTAACTGTAAAAAGAAGAATAAAAAGATCCATTTTAAAGAAAGGTTGTGTTGCGCGACAGGAAAAAATAAAGAGCAAATGAAGAGAATAACTGAAAACGTATGTAAGTGTGCTATATCGTTATGTAGATTGTTAATATAATCGTGATATAAAGTAATCCATATCGTATTTTTTTTCCATATCGCCCAGCCCTACACTCATCATCCATTCTGTGATACTGCTCCTGTTCCCTGGGATAAATACAACATTAACACGGTTGAGCGCGTCCTCATCTCCACCTCAGATGCGCTGCATGTTCCCTGAAACATGCCTGTCGTGCCGGCACGCACAGTGGGAGCATTCGGCTCGCATCCGACTGTCAGCTCGTATAGTGTGAGGACGTGAGTCTTTAGATGCGGACTTTAAATTGTGAAATTCCCTCGTGCAGTGTGAGCAGGAGCCTAATACCCACGAGTGAAAATATCGCACAGTGTATGCCGCCTTATGGGATAGCCCTGCTTGGTGGTAAGGAACCACTGACACTCATAACGTGACATTTAATATTTCATTAAAGATCGCCTCTCAACGTTATTTCATTAATACTGCCGTGTTCCCCAATGTTATTGAATGTGTTACGCGTTGGTCCTGTTTTAAAAAACGCGCTGGTTGCTTTGTTTCAAGACGTTTTTGCAAGCTGGCAAGGTGGCTTGTGGAGAAACGAGAGAGTGTTCCGTGTTTCTCGTGGAAATGCGTCTCTGATTGGCTCACTCCTCCTGCTCTCGAAGAAACGCGTCTCTGATTGGCTCAGTCCTCCAGTTCTGGGAGAGAATGTAATGGCAAACAGAGTCGCCACTTCCCCTGGTGGTACTGCACTATAGGGGCGCCAGCGGAGGCGTGCAGGCTCCATTCAGGGCTGTGCTCTTTCGACAGCGACCCCTAGGCTTGCTGCAGGCACGGAGCAACCAGAGTGAGTTGGCTTTATGTATGAGGCTTTGTGCTGTGTGTGTACCTGAGAGTAGCAACCAGCTGATAGCTAAGCTAAGCTATGTTTCGGGCCACCATTTTTTAATGGAGTGTCTTATGAAGGAAAAAGTGTGCAGTGACCATGAGCAAGTGTGTAGCATAAAGCAAAACGTGTGTTGCTGAATTGCTGCAACAGTGTTAAGCAGAACTTTTGTTTAAGGTACGGCACACTGTGTTTAAGTTATGTTACCAATAACTTAACAATATGCTATTTTGGTCTAAGCATCAGCCTAGTGTTCAAGCAGTAGGCAAATACTGTAAAGTAATGTGCTTAAGTGTGGTACTGTTCAATATACTTTTAGTATATTCAATTTTACAGTTTTTGCCTACTGCTTAAACACTATAGGCAGATGCTTAAACCAAAGTAGTATATCGTTAAGTTATTGGTGCATAACTTAAACACTTATTGCTTGACTTTAAACAAAAGTAAGCATTACACTTTCATACCAGTTTAGCAAGGCACTTGCTCCTTTACGCAACACACAGACTCCAGCTGTCTACACACAATTTCATACACAAGACACTTTGTTCAAAAGTAAAATCTCAGAGTGTCATTGTGAAAACACATCTGTTAAAAAAACAAAACACACTGATGTATGACAAGATTTAGACACAGACAATAAAACACATGCTTTCAAAATTGAACACTATTCTGCCATGTTACAAAGTTGCATGCTTTACATGACATTGCATTTGTTTTATTTTGCATTTATTTGTTTTACTTTGATTGCTTGTATGCTAAACAAGGCGAATAGCACAATGGTACTAAAGTGTAGAATATGGAGTATGGCATTGACTGACTCACGTACTGTAAAACCTAGCCTGATACATGCCACCAAGAGTAGCCTTTTGTCTTCATCATCACATGTTAGGTAATGTGAACATGATAGTTTGTAGAAATAGTGTCATTTTCAGAACACAACCAAGCAAGACCACTTGAGCAAACTGACTGAACATGATATCATTTTGATGATGTCATGTAGATGTCAGCTGCATAGTGTGTCTGTGAAAATGTATTGTATTTCGTGAATACCTCATACCTCATAACCAAACAAAGTAGCCTATATTGACTTGATTGTCATTGATGATTGTCATTACAGCATGTTGACGTAACCCCATATTTATATCATATTTAGATGTTTGAAAATGTGTGAATATAACCAATACACAAAAAAGGTAGATAAGCTCACCTACACACTGTTGTATTTAGAGTGATGTACTGTTTGAGATATATTTTGCTTCGGTTTAATGTACTTTACTGTAAGGTGCAGTTTTGTAATGTGCAGTATTTAATTTTGGGGTCTTGTGAAAATGTACATTCTGTGAGACTGAATAGACTGCTCCAAAAAGAAAGACTGCTGTGTTTTGTATAAAGCAGACAACTGTTTTAAAGTTGATCTAATTTGTTTTCTCATTTGGTGCTTTTGTGTGTCTTTTGACATGAAAGTGAGGTTTTGACAAAAGATTGTAAGGTTTTTATGGCAATGTTTATGCTTTTATAGCAGAGCTTCATGTTGCCATATATGTGATGGGTTTATCTCCAAGTGTTGAGAGTAATTGGCTTGTGTGTAGAGTTTTGACTCTATGAGCCAAATTTTGCAAATTGTGTGCAAGCAGTCAGCAAAAACTGTAAGTCTATTTTAAGTACATTTGTATTTTAAAAGTAATGTGTTAAAGTGTAGTATTATAAAATACACTATTAGTGTATTGTATTTAAATGTATTGTAAATACATTTGTATTTTTAAAGTAATGTGCTAAAGTGTAGCATTATAAAGTATACTATTAGTATATTGTATTTAAAGTCTATTTTAAGTACATTTGTATTTTAAAAGTAATGTGCTAAAGTGTTTTATTAAAAAATACACTATTAGTGTATTGTATTTAAATGTATTGTAAATACATTTGTATTTTTAAAGTAATGTGCTTAAGTGTGGTATTGTTAAATATACTATTAGTATATTCTATTTTAAGTCTATTTTAAGTACATTTATATTTTAAAAGTAATGTGTTAAAGTATAGTGTTATAAAATACACTATTAGTGTATTGTATTTAAATGTATTTTAAGTACATTTGTATTTTTAAAGTAATGTGCTAAAGGTTGTTTTTAGAAAATACACTATTAGTGTTGTGTATTTAAATGTATTGTAACTATATTTACAAAATAAATAAACTAATTACTGGCCAAAGTACAGTCATTTTCCTAGCAAAAAATGTCTATATCTGGAACATGGACAAGAACCTCAATTTATGATGATGAATGACTCCCCTTTTTCCAGCATGAATTTTGGAAATAAACTACAAAAAATCATACACAGTACACCATTATAGTAATGTATGGTATTAGAAAATGTACTGCTAGTTTAATGTATTAAACTTTGTTCTTAAAAAATGTACTCAAACATAGTGTTAGAAAATATACATTATCAGTTATATATACCTAAACTTTATTTTACGACCTTTACAAATATGCATATTTTTTTGCATACTTACTATATTGCCTTTTTGACACTAATATTAATTGTCTTTAATGAAATGTACTCACTTATAAAGATTTTATGTTATTTTTCTTGTTGTCTTGAACCACTTCAAGTGTATTTTAAGTGTATTTGTATTTTTAAAGTAATGTGCTTAAGTGTTGTATTTGAAAACATACTGTTAGTGTAGTATATTTTAAGTGTATTTTAAGTGTATTTGTATTTTAAAAGTAATGTGCTAAAGTTTGGTATTAGAAAGAATATTTGAAACGTACTTAAAGTTAAGTATGATTTTAGTATATTAAGTACACTTGTACAAAGTTTGATTTTTATTACCAAAAAGTCAACTTAAAATGTGTTAAAGCTCTACTTAATTATATTTCAAGTGTATTTAAGTATACTATAAGTTGTCCCAAAATAACATTCTTTAAATACACACTTTTTAAGTATATTTTGAATACAAAAATACATACTTATTAAGTATATTAAGTACACTTTTTTCACCTGGGTACTTTTTTAAACCATCATTTTAGTGTATTTTAACCTAGGCTTATTTATTCATTATGCTTTGTAACATTAAATAACCTTCCACCTTCCATTTTGTTAATGTATTTTCATGGTAAAAACACCATATTGAAGAGCACAAACAGATCTTAAAAAGGCATGTAAGGCCTTACCTATTAAACTTTTAAGCACAATACTGAAGTCTGTACTTAAGTTGTGTTATTAGTGTATTAAGTGCACTTTAAGTGTACTTTTTGGTGCACAAATTAAACATGTAAAAGTGTCTTTAATTGGTTAAAAGCATACCACCACCAATGATTTCTAAGTATTATAATTAAGTATATAAAAGTATACTTAAAGTGTACTACTCAAGACTATTACTTCAAGAACGTAATTGTGCCTGTCAAAGAACAGGTAGTTGTGGTCTAGTGGTTAGAGTGCAGGTCTGTGGTTCAGTGAATTGTGGGTTGGAATCCTGGTTGAGGCAGTGGTTGTTGTCTGTAGTGAAGGTGAAAGGAAGGTTCATGTAAATAGCTGATGGTTGTGAACAAGACAATGTACAATGGAAATGAGTAATTAGAGATTACATTAATAATTATTTCACATACTTTTGAAATATATTTAAAGTGTACTTAAAATAAATATATTTGAAATGTGCTTAAAGTAAAATCTACTTGTAGTATACTTAAAATGCATTTAGAGTCAATGCACTTAAAATGTACTTAAAGCGATTTTTGTGAATATATTTGAAATGTACTTAAAGTAAGTATGATTTTAGTATATTAAGTACACTTGTACAAAGTTTAATTTTAGTACAAAAAAGTCAACTTAAAATGTGTTTAAGCTGTACTTAATCATATTTCAAGTGTATTTAAGTATACTATAAATTGTCCCAAAATAACACAACTTAAGTATGTACTTCTGCAGTATACTATAAAGTACTTTCTCATGACATTGAAATAGATTTCTAATGTACTTAAAATGCACTTATCCGCATGCTAAAGTACACATTAAACACATTTTAAAGTGATTTGGTTAGTATACTTACAATGTACTTAAAGTAAAGTATGTTTTTAGTGTATTAAGTACACTTGTACAAAGTTTGATTTTAGTACAAAAAAAGTCAACTTAAAATGTGATTAAGCTCTACTTAATTATATTTCAAGTGTATTTAAGTATACTATAAGTTGTCCCAAAATAACACAACTTAAGTATGTACTTCTGCAGTATACTATAAAGTACTTTCTCATGACATTGAAATAGATTTCTAATGTACTTAAAATGCACTTATCTGCATGCTAAAGTTCACATTAAACACATTTTAAAGTGACTTGGTTAGTATACTTATAATGTACTTAAAGTTAAATATATTTTTAGTATATTAAGTACACTTGTACAAAGTTTGATTTTAGTACAAAAAAGTCAACTTAAAATGTGATTAAGCTCTACTTAATTATATTTCAAGTGTATTTAAGTATACTATAAGTTGTCCCAAAATAACACAACTTAAGTATGTACTTCTGCAGTATACTATAAAGTACTTTCTCATGACGTTAAAATAGATTTCTAATGTACTTAAAATGCACTTATCCGCATGCTAAAGTACACATTAAACACATTTTAAAGTGACTTGGTTAGTATATTTATAATGTACTTAAAGTTAAATATATTTTTAGTATATTAAGTACACTTATACAAAGCTTAATTTTAGTACAAAAAAGTCAACTTAAAATGTGTTTAAGCTCTACTTAATTATATTTCAAGTACATTTAAGTATACTATAAGTTGTCCCAAAATAACATTCTTTAAATACACACTTTTGAAGTACACTTTAAATACAATAAAACGTACTTATTAAGTATATATTAAGTACACTTTTTTTTACTTGGGTAGTCAAGCGCAAGCAACACGACGCCGGACCTAGGAACCAGTGTTGCCAGGTGTAGAACGAGAGACAAGCAACTAGTGTTGCCAGGTGTAGAACGAAAAATAAGCTGTTTTGGGCTGTCTTAGAAAAAAAAAAACCCAGCTGCCAGAGAAATTAGCAGCTGCTTATAATCATTTAACCCGTCTTCCTTGAAAGATCTGCTACTGGGACTGACTGCTCCGTGGTGGATATTTTAGGCTATTTTATGCAATGCTGCATTTTATCTTTGAGGCTTTGTTGGACAGGGAAATATAAACTGTAAACTATATTTTAAAAAACATTATTGAAATGAAAAAGTGATAAAATAGAAATTGAGATTAATTTAAATTCATGATTTTATCTCATTTTTAAATTTAATTTCAGTCTTTCTGTTTGAAAGAGTTTGGGGAAAATTGCCACTTATATATATTTTTAAAATATCAATTGTCATCAAGAAAACTGTGATGCACATTTTTTTTCAAAACCGCCCATCCCTAGTTTGTATGTTCTTGCCATTAAATTTTTTCCATAATAATAATAATTGGTATAGCACATTTCAAACAAGGCATGCAGCTCATTGTGATTTAACAGTTAGATTAAATATGAAATTGGTAAGTTGGTTAACCCATTGATGCCAAATACTGTGTAGGTTATCATTGACCGTAGTGCCAGGAGCTGCATGATGTAGCTTTAGGCTCATGAAATTCAACATTTTTGTAAATGAAGAAAGTTTGTATGTTAGAGCTGAATGAATGGGCAATAATGCAAAATGAAGCAGCTTTTAATTCAATTAATTACATGCTTAGTATGTGCTTCAGATGCTGAAGCATGTGTTTTTGCAGGTATTTAACACTGGGTTTAGAAAAAGGCCGATATTTTGGCAAAAGTAAGGTCGAAGAATATAAGGTAGGCTACATGGGCCCCCCTCAAAACATGTGGGCGCCTCTAAGGCCCCTGTGGTAATTTTGGGCTAAAAACGCCACTGGTACACACTGTCAGCTTCCCTGCACACACACACCACACACACACACACACACACACACACACACACACACACACACACACACACACACACACACACACACACACACACACACACACACACACACACACACACACACACACACACACACACACACACACACACACACACACACACACACACACACAGGCCGCCTCAGACCAGTATTCACCCATGACATACGGGCAAAGTTATCCTGCTGGCCAATCAGTGCATTGTAACAACAATGCCACAGCGTGCATGTGAGACTTTGGTGTAACGGTACAGTGGCCTTACGGTGAAGTTGAGTTGTGGCCTGAGGGGTGTACCTACTTTGGGCGACAGGAAGACAGTTCTCATTCTCTAAGGTGAATGTTAGGATGAGGAGAGACATGTGGTACTACAACAATGCTGACAGTGAGTGCGTTGCAATATGCGACCTTGCCTCCTCCACTTGCGCTCGTGACTCGTCTCCTCGTCCCGCCTCCTGGCTCCTCCTCCGTGGAGAAAACGATAAAGTTTTCCAGCTGTCAGCCTAGCCACAACAACTTTTGAGGGACTGTTTTTCATTCACCATCCCAATTGCAAATGAGAAAAAGACTCTACAATTGAGCTTTTGCAAGATATTGAAATATAATGCTGCTGTCAGTGATGTCATCATGACATATTACTTCCTGGTACGAGGAGAGAAGCATGTGGAGGAGGCAAGTGGACGAGGCAAGTGGAGAAGGCAAGGTTGCATATTGCAACGCACTCAGTATCAGGCATAATGCTGGCAGTATCAGGCCTCTGATAAGGCGTTGTAGGTTGATCATCTGACTCCACCAGCGTCTTGCTTACAGTGAACACCCTCTGAATTTAACAATGAGCTATGTTC
Organism: Engraulis encrasicolus; assembly: GCF_034702125.1. Taxonomy (NCBI): domain Eukaryota; kingdom Metazoa; phylum Chordata; class Actinopteri; order Clupeiformes; family Engraulidae; genus Engraulis; species Engraulis encrasicolus. The sequence continues at coordinate 27,128 of NW_026945569.1, read as the reverse complement.
CTCTCTCTGCACGACTGCTGAACTGTTACTTTAAGTGGAACCACTGCATGTTAAATGATATCAGAGTTCAGTAAGCCTATGTGTGTTGGAGTGTACATTTGTGTGTGTGTGTGTGTGTGTGTGTGTGTGTGTGTGTGTGTGTGTGTGTGTGTGTGTGTGTGTGTGTGTGTGTGTGTGTGTGTGTGTGTGTGTGTGTAGGCCTAGGTGTCTGAAAAGAAAGCTTAGGGCCGGGCTACATATTTCTGGCCAGACACACCAGCTTGTTATGTTCTGGCTTCATGGACGCCTGAAAGCAGGTCACTATTGTGCCCCCTGTGCGATCTCGATTTTCATGTCATTTTGATTAATTGTGCAGCCCTCCCTTTGTGGCCCAGTGTGCATTGCCCACACACACACACACACACGCACACGCGCACACACACACGCACACACACACACACACACACACACACACACACACACACACACACACACACACACACACGCACACGCGCACACACACACGCACACACACACACACAATATATTCAGTAGTCAGACAGAAAGTGAAAGAATTTAAGAAGCTGTATAATGTAGATAGGGCTATCTATTTATACACTGTCCGTCTTCAAAGATAAGGTCATGAAAGTGTCAAAGAGTCTCAGATTACGCTGTTTAACATGTGATGAGTGCAAACGTGTGTGCGCATGCACGTGCACTCCCTCATACAATGCACACATTCACATCCTGTGAAGCTAAAGTGCTAAAGACTTGACTCTAGCTGAATGTCACTTCAAAAACCATATGTGCACTTGTTCCAAATCGGGTAACACAAGGGGACAGACGCAAAAATGAATGGTCAAAAGTGTTTTAATGAAAATGAATGTGTAGGGGTACTACAAAACGGTTGGGAGCATCAAAGCTCAAGTAGCCAAATAAGAGTCATTGCAATAAACAAGTAAACAAATTGCAATAAACAGTCTGGCTAGAGCGTCAGCAACCCGGTGTCCAACAGTAGAGCGTCTGTAGCTGCAGGCTTCCGGCAGTGGTTTTATAGGGGTTGCAGGTGTCCCCAATAATCAGGCCCCCAGGTGTTGCTCGTCATGTCAATGAGTTGAGAACCAATCTACCCCACCTGCTGTTTACACAAAATGGACACCGGGCATGGGCCTATGTGAGTTTGAGTGTACATTTGTTTGTGTTTGTGTGTGTGTGTGTGTGTGTGTGTGTGTGTGGTTGTGTGCGCGCGTGCGTGCGTGCGTGCGTGCGTGCGTGCGTGCGTGCGTGCGTGCGTGCACACATGCACACAATAGCTACAGTATGTGTTGTCACAGTGTGTGCATTACACTGCTCACATTTACATCCTGTAATGTGGTCATGGCCTGGAACTAAAGTGCACTGCAAATACAGCGGGGTGAGCCTACCATGTTTGTAGCGTACGTGTATGTGCAAACCTATTGATACTACTGCAGCGATCTATGGAATCACTGCAAATAGTTTATTGCATGTACCATGAAATGAAGACATGACAATGATTATAGGAATATGACAGCCAAGTCTCATGCACAGTTGTAGCTCACGTTTCATGAGATTACATTACATTACATTACATTACATTACATTGCACTTAGCTGACGCTTTCATTTATTCAAAGCGACTTACAGTTATTATTTTTCAGGGTTTTGGTTACAGTCCCTGGAGCAATGTGGGGTTAGGGGCCTTGCTCAAGGACACTTCAGCCATGGATGGAGACGTAGGGAGAGGTTAAGGGGATTCGAACCTGCAACCCCTATATTGAAAGACCAACTCTCTAACCACTAGGCCACGGCTGCCCCTAGATCAATTAAGATGTATCTCACAGCACATTTTGAGGAGGAAGTATATGTTTCAAGTTTGTCCATAGAAGCACACTGATGTGACGTCCCATTCATTCAGTCGAGCCACAGTGGATCATGTTCCATGGTGGAAGCCAAACTATATCATCATAGGCAGAGTCACACCCTCTATTTGTCACATACTCTACATGCTGCCTGGTTAACCATAGTTGTCGCCAGATATAAAGATAAAGGTTGTGCATAACTTTTAATACAAGGATCTTTCCGCTTAGTTCTTTTTTTATGGACTGTCAAGATATGAGTTCACTTCCTGTTAAGCAACTTTTGATTGGCTGTCAATAAATCCCTTCAGGGGATAGATGCAGCTTTGCCCAGAGATAATAGGCGATCATTAGAGGGAAATCTTAAGTGAGATCAATCGGATAATGTTGGATATATACATTAAGAGACTCAGGATTAAGACACAAAATAACATAGTGCCATAGAAGACTGTAGTCTATAGCAATCTTCTACAAACCTGTGATGACATCAATTAAAGCACCTGGTTAAAAATAAAAAATAATTAATTATAGTTGAATTTTAAGGCTACAACCATTGTGTGATAAGATTATCTCAGACAGTGATGTCTAAGGATGAAGTTTTGACACATGGCCATTGTCTTTGAAGAGAGAGAGAGAGAGAAAATCTCTTGACAGATGTAGGCTAAATAAACTGCTTCTTGCATCAACAATGGCAAAAAGTCAAGTTACATTAGTGATTCACATTGGCAGAACAATTGTGCACAGGGCCCCAGAATGAATAGATAGGGTCCCCATACCACCTGCCAAGTTCATCACTCTGCTGTTTCTCTGTCTTCTGGTTTGACAGCTCTTATTACTACGTCATTTAGCACAGTGCCTATATAGCCATGTGGCCTCTCATAGTCAGGACACACAGTTTTGCTATCAATGCTGCTGCTGCTGTGAAACGAATACAAGTGTCTCTCATCATGATTCTCTCAGCCATAGGTAGGTCTACACACACACACGCACACACACACACACACACACACACACACACACACACACACACAACACACACACACACACACCACACACACACACCACACACACACACACACACACACACACACACACACACACACACACACACACACACACACACACATACACACACACACACACACACACACACACACACACACACACACACACACACACACACACACAGGGTTAAAGGTTTTGTGATCATGCGTCTGATTTTTTGGTTACTTGTTTTTTTTTGTTTTCCAAACAAATATGACAACCTCACAGCAAATCAGCGAAACTGTTCAGGTACTTATCTTGCAAAATCCAACATGTTTTGCTAAACTCTACTGATCGTTGTAAAATTAAATGTTTTTACATCAAATCGTTCACAAAACCGACCCATCACATAACTAGCACATGTTGCAACACCTACTCAGACAGTAAATATTTAATGATGTTCTTGGAACTTAAGTTGCTTTTTACAGAAGTCTTCAGATAAATACAACAACAACTTCACATCAAATCAGCAAAACTGTAGATACATTGCAAAACCCAACATTTGTTTAGTAGCCTAAGTTTCATTTGAAATGTTTTCTCAGAGACAACAAGCATCAAGATTAGAAAGAGTTCCCGTTCCAGCAGACATGGGAAGAGAAGACACAGTCATGAAACCTACTCACAGCCATTTGGGAAACCTGACTTCAGTTTCCTGAAGGTAAATGCAATGTTTGGTGTGATGTTTTTTATTGCATGTAGATATCTGTGATAAATGTGATAAATTAAAGTGCACTGTGTACACGTGGTCACATGCTCAGCTCAAATTTACAATGTAAAAACATCACAGCTTTTACAGTAACGTACACAGTAAATTTGCCAGTGTTACTTTTGCAGTGTTAAGGCTTATTAACACTATTGGAGTAATTCCAACACCAAATGGAGTGAGATGCTCTCCAGTGTCAGTGACAAATGAAGTTGTTAAATTGTGTGGAGTTAGAAGTACTCCAGAGAGCCCCCGCCTCCTCGAGGTGATGGAGTTTGTCTGCCCAACTTTGTTTATACTGTGTTGTTCAGAGCATAAGCAATGATGACTGTCCACCCGATTAAATCATATACGTCTACATATTAGTAACAGTATTTCCTCTGGATTGAATCATGTACACAATCTTTTTTTTATTATTCCATTTCATTCATTTAACTCAACTTGGTTGGGTTGATCTAAGGTTTGACTGTGCACACAACATCACACAAAAGATGTGTTGAGTGAAAGAAATAACTTGAGATCTTGTTACACCTTTGCCGGTAACAAGCAGGCCCCTCACAACCAATCTGTCCATCAGCGCCTGGCCAAACCTAATTACTTAGGGCTGGTATATCATGACTCAATTGCTTGCACCTGAAAAACCCCTAATCAATCTGGTCACATGGTACTCTTGAGCCTGTATATAAACCTGGACTGTCACAGTGCTTTAAATATTTGCCTGCCTGCCTGCTGGCTGGTCAGCATGGCACAGCATAGCGCTTGTTTACCTGCTTTGCAAGCAAGCTAAAGGTGCTTTTGGCTTATGGAATTTGTTAGCTACATCTTGTGTCTTGCTTTGTGAGCTAGTCAGTAACAGCACATGTTACATTGTTTGCTCCATTGTGCACTTGATGTTTGCAAGCAAGCTAAAGGCGCTTTTGGCGTATGGCATTTGTTAGCTACATCTTGTGCCTTGCTTTGTGAGCTAGTCAGTAACAGCACATGTTACATTGCTTGCTCCATTGTGCACTTGATGTAGATGGTATGGTTATATTTTAAACTTCATTAAGGAAAACATTTGGTATTAATCCCCACTAGATTGTGTTCATACATGCTCAGCTGATATTTCTTTCACATTGTGGTGCAGTGCAGCATAGACTGATCTATAAAACATAGACATTTTACATGTTTTCAACATTATCTTAAGAGAGCAGTGTGGCAAACTGATGCCAGGCGCAGGGTGTTTCAGTCATGGTGGAGGATGGGAGGTGCTTAATTACCATGATCAGGGTACCTCAACTATGGTGAGAGATAGTTTGGCAGGACCAAAACACATTCACAATAATACACAAGGTTGGGGGAACATCAGGAGCATGTCTAAGGAACCAAATATGCAACCAACAAGATTAAGGGAACCATATGGGAATGGCAAGGGAACAAACATGACATGAACAGGAATAACGTGACAGTGAGAGAACAATAAGGGAACGGAATGGGAACTACACATATAACATTCTAGGAACGAAAATTAAACTTTCCTGCCAACCAAGTGAGAACGGAAAAATAACCAAACATGACTCTGGGGACGTACCCAGAACTAAACTGGAACCAAGGGCTTGTGTTCCAGGAACCTTCTTAGAACTAAAAATTGTTAGTAGGGTGCTCCCCGAAACTGCTTTACTCTTTATAGTGTTAGCTTAACACTATAAATCTAACACCAGTGTTTAACACTGATCTGGAGCGAGACCAAATAGTAATTTTAAATAATAAAAATTTTTTTTTTTTAACTCTGTAAGTGTTATTTTAACACTACACAATTTACTGTGTACTGCCAGCTGGATGCCAATAAATTACTGTAGCCTAATACCATTTACAGAGGCAAATCGTATACCAATTTACAGAAAGAGCTAATCAGGCAGACAGTCAGGTTTGATTTCAATCTGTCGAAAGGCTGCCAAGATATGAGTTCACTTCCTGTTATGCGACTTTTCATTGGCTGTCAATAAATCCCTTCAGGGGATAGATGCAGCTTTGCCCAGAGATAATAGGCGCGATCGGCTAGTCGTCAACGCATGCAAGCGCATTTAGACAGCAATGCACCCTGGATGAAAATGCTGCATGACGGTTAGATTTCCTGTCAAACTTCAAAATGTCGGTGATGTTGCGTCGACAAGGTGACACATGGTGTCAAACTATCGCGGGATGAATGCGACTGCAGTCAGATCTTGCAACCTCTGCAGTTGCTTATCCCCTTCAACGCTCGTCTGCCGACTGCCTCCGAGGTCACGCGCCCATGAACTGGTTGGTCAACAACTCACTCACGTGTGTATATGGGTCTTGTCTCACACCTCTACACAAGTTTGCGCAGGTCCCCACTTCAGCTCCTCCTCACTGCCTGTCCCCCCACTCCTCACACGTGGTGTGTTAGTAGAGCAAACCGGTGCGAGCTCATTGTCTCGTTCATATTTGTGGCCGACTTAAAATGCGCTGTATTTAATAACCCCACATCGTGACAACAAGTTCTCACTCACGTGCTTCGTCAACGTTGGTCGACAGCAACAAAGTCGTATTCAGCTGATGTGTAGCACTCTTTGTCGAAATCCAACTCAATTTGTAGAGAAATAAACACGTTTTTTTTCCAGAAAATCCAAAATGGCGGGCATTCTATTACTGCGATATGACATCATAGGGTTAGATTCGTTTTAGCCCAAAAATTTCAGAGATTACTTAAAGTACTTTAAAAATTGGGTGTGCGGTTCAAAAGTTACAGGCAGAAATGTACACTAAGAAATTGCTGTTAATTAAGGGCAATTCTACGACGCCATTCCACTGAGAAAATATTACTTTCAGTCACGTATTGAGCATAAACAGTAAGTACTGCACAATAGCAGCATTGGCCGTTGTGGAACCAACCAAATTTGAGGCAGCGCCATTGAAACCCATTCATCCTTCACTTGTCCATGATCGCCATCAAGCTACAATAGGCCTACCACAGAAATAACTTCAGTCATTCTCACTGGTTAAAGATTATTTGATGCTATCAAGCATGACACCATTTCTAAGGAAACTACAATATTTAAAACGTGCTTGATGCAGCACAGCATGAGTAGCACATTGCACATGCCTTTTGATAGTTAGACTATGCTATTTTTAAGTGATGAAAGTGTGAATGGCTGAAACATTTTAAAGGGGCACAAGGTAGGATGACGTCGTGTACATGGTACCCGTGGCATTGTTTGAAGTACTACTTGTGTGCTGTGCTACTTTGTACAAATTAAGTTTTTACAGACTGACCAATGTTATTTTCGTAGTTAGCTCATCAAAAGCTGATACATTGAAGCCAAGATTTTCATTTTAACACAGCACTCCGTACACCAGGGGTGCTCAATACGTTGATCGCGGTCTACCAGTCGATCGCGAAGGCAGTATTGGTAGATCTTAGGACACTTTAAAAAAAAAAAAGAAGAAGTTCCCTGATACCCAGATTCTGTCAGGCTAACTCCAGGCGTCTACACTGTAAATAGCCTACCATAAACACAACGACGTCTTCAGATAAGGAGGATAACTGTTAAGCTCCACACTCAACAAACTCTTCATAAAGCCGGGCATACATTGTGCAATATTTTCACTCGTGGGTATTAAGCTCCTGCTCACACTGCACGATGAAATTTCACTATTTTAAAGTTCACATCTCACGACTCACGTCCTCACACTATATGAGCTGACAGTCGGATGCGTGCCAAATGCTTCCAGTGAACGACGCGACAGGCACGTTTCCCCGGTCTGCAGAGAAGGGAACATGCGCACCTGAGGTGGAGATGAGGTCGCGCTCAGCAGCGAATCGCACGGCCCTATTAATTTGTGCGTGTGAAGTTTCAAATTGGGTCGTAGCACTGCTTTAACTGCGATTTACGCAGAAGCCACGATCAGGATTTCAAACAGTTTTGATTTTCTTGCGACCCTGCGATTGCACATCGTGAGGCGAAATCGCTTGTCGTTACCCCACATTCACTGCACGATGCGAGACTCACGATTGACCTGCGATTGAGCAAGAAATCGGCCTGACTCCCAAAGAGTCGTGCGAGTGCCAAATCGGGGCAAAATCGGGGAAAAAGTCGCACAGTGTAAGCCCAGCTTTAGTCATAACATCGGAGCACAAAAAATAGGACGGCAAGAGACGTTTGCAGATACCGTGCGCTAAATATGTTCAGTTAGTACAGGCAGCGTCACCACTCAAAAGAAACAGCCAGAGAAGAAAAACAACAGGCCGAACACCAGCAATCCCCTGCTTTTTTTTTTTACAATGCTTTGAAAAGTGCAGGCAAGATGACAACTCCTGCATTGAGCGTGGAGGTGGTTACTTCGATTAGATTTCAGGCACAAGTGCGAAGGGAGAGTGAAGGCTGTGTTTCTGTTTAATCGCGCGTCCTTTCAAAGGGTCTGTTCAGCGCGGCCGCTTGACAGAGAGCGCGCTTTTCGGTTCATTCAGTAGATGTCTCCTTGTTTATTTTTTGGAACTTGGGATGTCTGTAAGTAACGTCCACGAAGACAATATCCACATGAAAACGCCAAACGCCCGCAAACCGTAAACGCCCGCAAGCTGTCTTCTCACAGCGGCATTAAAAAGTCCTCCATGAAATCTAAAACCAATATCACTTCAAATAGGTGACATCAAGCATGCACACATGAAATAACACTTAAGGGAGGGAGAAAATCGCTCTGCACTCATATTACAGTTTTTTCTGTTCGCTAAAGCACATTTTTTGTAACCTTTGGCTGCTTTTGCTGAACTCCTCACACAGATGCACAAACCTATAACCAAATCAGCCAAACTAATAGCACAAAAACTGATTAGCGCTCAGTTTGTAATGTTATAAAACACACTTTGCATATCTGTAAACACAACTAACTGCTTTGCACACAATTTGCAAATTATGAACACACTCCTAGAAAAAATATACACATTCGTGGATATGTTGTACACTACAATACCAATTCTTAGACAATATGTGACAGGGGGAAACACCTTTAGATAATCTCTTCACCTGGCAACCGGCATGCTGTATAAATAAGTCACAGGTAAGCTTTCTGTGTAGAAAATAATGGAAGGAGAAAGAAACACCAGAAGATTGAGGATCAGAGGAGGGTGAGGAAAGGGAGAAAGGAGACAAAGGCACATAATCACAGATGACACATTCGTTGACCATGTCATCAACCATGGCATGAGCTACAGGAAAGCTGGTGAAAAGGTTCAACCCAATCTGAGCCGCTACACTGTAGAGAGCATAAGCAGAACATTTCACGCTGAGAACCGGTATGTAGAGTCATTTCATACTCAACAGCGCAGTATAGCAAATATGTACAGAGACAGTGTATATGAAAGACAATATAGTATATACTGACTGTAATGTGTGAAATACAGTAATGTACAAGTGATGGGATTGCTACTTTACAGAATTACTAGAATTCTGAGAGCAGGCGGCAGAGAACAACTGTGTGTTCACACCTGAGCAGGAGACCCACATTCTGAATATGGTGATGGCTAACAATAAGGCTGCAGGAAATTCAGTAGGCCTAATAGAACATGGCAGAACCTTTGCAAATATAAATAATGTGTTTATCTTTGCAATATCACAGCTAGTTGAAAGAAACAAAATTCCCATGAAGCAGGTCTACAAAGTTCTATTTGAATGGAATTCAGAACATATAAAGCAACTATGTTGATACAGTATGTGCAGGTAATCAACAATTAGTTTGGAATATAGGCTACTGTAGACGTCCATATTGATATTGACCAGAGAGCATATCAGGACTGGATATACCATACAAGGCGATACTCTCTCCGCTGTCTTGCATTTGAAGACATAGCATGTGATGTCAATGAAATTTTATTGTCAGATCCAGCAAGGCATATGGATGTTCAGTAATTTCCCATTGTTAGACTTATATTGTGTTTTCTTTTGCATTTGAATTACATGTCAAAAACGAATCTTTAGTTTGCTTTGGGGACCGTAAATACACATCCATGATTGAAGTCTTATCCCCTGTGTTTTTATATCACAAGTATTCATGACAAAAGTGTGCAAAGAAAACACAAGCTAAATGTGTGTATCATTTATACTGCATGTGTGTAGTTGTAGTGCGTGTGTGTTAGTTACAAAGATGCTTGTGTGAAGGATTTGACACAAATATGCTAAATTTACAAAAGTGTATAGCGTTTTTCAACCTTAGTTTGATTTTGCAACGTATCTACAGTGCTTTGCTAGATTGGTGTGATGTTCTTGTAGTTGTGTGTAGAGTTTTGCAAAAGCAGCCAAAGTTGCGAAAAATGAGCTTTAGCGATCAGAAAAAACTGTAAAGTGAAAAGGGGATTACATAAAATCTGTCCAGAAATCAAGAGGGCACATAAAGTCTTCATTAATATTATGTTCATTTATGAAAATTAAATTTATCATAAACTTGATAGCCTATATGCCCTTTGTGAAAAACAGGCATAATTTACAGTAGGCCTAAATAAGGTCTGTATGAGGTTGTTATTCACCGCTGATTCACCTTTCATTACTGATGTGTTTTCATACAAATACATTCTCATATTGTGTTAAAATTGCATTTCTAACAGCTGTATTTTCTCATTTTCTCGGGGGAGAAACCCCCGAACCCCCAGTAAATCATTTTCACACACCCATTTCAATAAGTAGCTCACATGTTGAAAAAGTCTGAGCACCCCTGCCCTACACTGTTTGTATTCATGCCCTACTCATTCAAAGGACCACACCAGGGGTCCGTATCTCGAAAGCGTCTTTGCTAACGATGGTAGCAACGTCCTTCTTAAGAGCAACTCAACTCTCTCGACACAGCAACACTCACCACTAAATCCAAGGGAAGTAGTAGTAAGACAGTCTTAAGACGGTTAGCAACGACAAGAATCGAGAAACGGACCCCAGACCAACGTCACAATGAAGCTTTTTAACAACATATTATCACACTCGAGGTGCTGCAGTCATGGTGAATGATGGGAGGGTAGAATGGTAACATTGCCAGGGTACCACAGTCATGGAGGATGAGGGGTGGGCGGGAAGTTGCCATGGCCATGTTGATGAATGCAACTATTACCCAGTAATTGCCTGTCATCTCTCAGTACAATCATTAACTTTTTAACTGACACGCTATTTTACCTATACAACTACTGTATAAATATTGTAGAGCACTTTTAGTTTAACAATATTAATACTGTGAACGTTCTGTAGTGTACTGTGATGCATTAAACAGCAGTATGTTGCAGTTTATGTTTGGTGTAAAATTACAGTAGAATGCAGGTAACCAGAATTGCATGTAGCATGCTGTCATCTTGCAGGGAAAATTCTTAGAGTGTAGTCAAACCTTTGACTTGTTGGTGGCACTACAGAGTTGGGACCTGCAATTTCTTTTGGGGAGTCATACTGTAGGATGGACTAGGAGTGCGTTACAATATGCAACCTTGCCTCCTCCACTTGTGCTTGTCTCCTCGTACCAGGAAGTAATATGTCATGATGACATCACTGACAACAGCATTATATTTCAATATCTTAGAAAAGCTCAATTGTAAAGTCTTTTACACATTTGCAATTGGGTCCCTTAAAAGTTGTTGTGGATAGGCTGACAGCTGAGAACCTTTATCGTTTTCTCCACGGAGGAGGCGGGAAGGAGGAGGCGGGAAGGAGGAGGCGGGAAGAGGTGGGACGAGGAGACAAGCACAAGTGGAGGAGGCAAGGTTGCATATTGTAACACACTCCACAACACGTAAAAATTACAATGGGTTCCCAAGATATGACCTCAATTCCTGCTATGCAACGTTTAGGGCATTGTTGATTTACTTTCACGACCAAAAAAAAACAAAAAAAAATCCATCCAACTTTTGTTCAGCTTGGTCCAAAGATAATTTCCTTTTATATATATATATATTTATATAATATATATATATATAATATATATATATATATATAATGTTCATTTTGGCCCTCTTCTCTTATGCCCATCAGCACCACAGCCAGATCCTATTAAATGAAGCGTACACAACAGGTTGTTTGCAAAGTAATGTGTCAAACCAGGAGATTATATTCCTAATACCAGAGTTGCTAGTCAGTTAGCAACTAGTTGGTTGCTAATAGGTATACATAATAGCCTTCCAACCAAGAGCAAACTGTAGACCTAGCCAACAACCATGGTTTGGGGAATAAACACCGGAACAATGACAGGTCTGACTGGGCCAAGGACAATGTCATACTATAAAAGCCCCCCCACCCCCATTCTGGGACCCCTCTCCGGGCCAGGGACAAGTGACCTGTCTGTCCCATCTCCCCTTGGATTTCATGCACACCAACCAGCCAGTTATGCAACCAAAAGCATGCAGTATACACAGTTACCAAGCATGGATTTGGCGAACAACAGTGAAACACCAGCACTGCTCTTCAATCATCTTAGTGACATGTGCAGCAAAAGAGTGCAAAAACAGCCCCCACTTCCTGTACTAGTTTCCTTCATCAAACTGTCAGTGCTCATGCAGGAAATACAGGAAACACGTGCACCTGCAAACGCTACTGTTCATCTTAAAAAAAAAAAAAAAAAAGTGATGTGCAAGTCTCATAGCCACTGTCTGTGTGAGAGTCTATGTCAGTTTTTTGAGGTGAGCAGAAACTCAAATGCAGGCGCGGTAGACAAGGCTTCAGGGCAAACTAAGGTTTTCTTTATTTTAACGTGGAACAAAACTGGAACTACAAAACTATAACTCAAAATACCCTAAGACGGAAAACAGGCAGAACAAAAATGAACAAAAACAGAGACTACAGCAACAGGGAGACGGAACAATGGCACCACACAGGGCACAGGAGACACAGAGTTTAAATACACAGGAGAGTTAACAAGGAACACCACACAATAGGCTAAACAAGACACAGGTGGGCAGACACATACCAATAACAAGGAAACAAGGAGAGGACAGGTGGAATATGGTCAGAAGCAATTAACAAATTAACAAGGGAACATGGGGGCATGACACAATAAGAAACAGAGAATATGATTGGAGAACACAGGAGAACTAAATGACTAAGGAGAAACTAATTGGGTAACGAGGAAACAGGAACAGAGTGAGCTAGAACTAAACAGGACCAAGACAGGTGAATATAAAGAAACTAAAACACAAACACATAATAGAAACTAAAACACAATCCAAACTAGAAACAGGTGGGGTGCAAATGAGGGACGGGGAAGACACATGACAGGTACACAAGCCAGGTACGTGCACAGCATAGTTGCCCACGGTGCCCGAGCAACGGCCCTTTTGCCCACATTGGCTGATATTGCCCTTCCAAGGGAGGGGAAAATAATATGGCAATTATTATTTCATATTTCAATATCATTTGATTTCTTTATAATTCATAATTTTGATTGAAGTTTTGTACAATAAAGACTTAAGTCAGTCATACAAATTCATCAGACCCGTCGAGAATGGGCACGAGCGATGTGAGGTAGGCCTAGCTACGCAACAACTCCGGTGGGGAGGGAGAAGGCACGCGACAGGCGCTTGAGCGCCTATAAGAGACACGAAAGATTTTGAAGATGCCTGGGTGTTGGCTAGAGCCCTATACACAGTCTACATATTAGGGTACAAAATATGCTCACAATCAACCTCTCTAATACAATCTTGAGTTTAGAACTTTTAGTTATCATACATCTGACAGCCAGCCAGCGGCCTATAAGTAGCAAAAAAAACCTGACAGCCAGCTGTAGATATGCCTCGGAAAAATAGGCTAAGATTTCATGTTTCAACTGATTTGCTTTGCAATTCGTATTTTTGATTGAAGCTTCCTAAATTAAGTTTTCAAATTCAGATTCACCTGCACCTCGAGAGGCAAAGGGAGGGGCAGCATGCGCGTTGCGGGGGCACGCGCAGCTCTACATGGGAGGGGGGGGGCACGCATGCATGCGACCAGGGCAGAGACGCAAAATATGTCGAAGATGTCGTGGGAGTAGAGCGACTGCCCTGACGGCCTGAGGTGAGCTGGAAACATAGCAGACTACACAGTATTAAACTACATGATCACAATTAATGTCTCTTAAAGCCGATCTCGAGTTTAGGACGTTTAGTGATCCTAAATAATCTGACAGCCGGTGTGCCACGTTCAGATATTGGGGAAAAACGACAGCCAGCTAGCTTGCAGTCAACGTTTTACATGGCTCAGGTTGTTTTGTGGAAGGCTAACCCAACTAAGAAACATGCAGATGACATGTCGTTTTATCAAGCAAGAGAGAACTTAAGGGGGTAGGCTAGCTAAAGGAAGCACATCTCTGCAGAGTTGGCTGCGGAAAAAATGAACAGGTGCAGGTGAGGCAGAGAATCTTTTTCAGGATTGTAGAGGTTTGATAGCCTATTGGTGAGACCGCTATAAAAGTGCTTTTTCTTAAGCTGATATATTCTCCGACCCAAATATACTGTTTCCACTGTCAATGTCCATGTAATTGAAATAAATCCACTCCACATGATAACTGACGTTTACTGTTCTTCTCAAGACATAGGCCTACAAAATGTGCATGAACTAACTAAAATATCTGTAATGAAAATAAAAGGTTATAAAGTCTGCGAGAAGCTCGGAGCTTCAGAGCAACAGATAAGAACTGGTCGCTCCCACGCCACGGTTCTTTGCGATGGGAGCGTACCATTGTTCCCACGCCCCATTGGTCCCACAGCCCATTGGTCCCACGGCCCACTGGTCCCACAGCCCATTGGTCCCACAACCCATTGGTCCCACAGCCCATTGGTCCCACGTCACTAAGAGTTTTTTTCATTATTTAGGCTCATTGGTCCCACAGTCCATTGGTCCCACGGCCCACTGGTCCCACAGCCCATTGGTCCCACATTGCTTTTTTATTTGAATTTTTAGGCCCATTGGTCCCACGGGACTCACTAATTCGACGCCCTTTCGGTACTTACCGCTTACGTCATACGACCCTAAACCTAACCTAAACCTAAACCCTAACCCTAACCTTAACCCTAAACCTAACCCTAACCCTTACCTTAAACCTAACCCTAACCTTAACCCTAAACCTAACCTTAAATTGCTTGTTTGAAATGTTTGATTACCATGTGAAGTACCGAGAGGGCGTCAAACTAGTGGGTCCCTTGGTCCCACAGCCCATTGAAGTGTTTGTGATGTGGGACCAATGGACTGTGGGACCAATGGACTGTGGGACCAACGGACCTAAAATTAAATAAAAAAATCTTAGTGATGTGGGACCAATGGGCTGTGGGACCAATGGGCTGTGGGACCATTGGGCCTAATTTTGAAAAAAACGCAAAAGTCTTAGCAATGTGGGACCAATGGGCTGTGGGACCAATGGGCCGTGGGAACATTGGGCTGACCCCATTGCGATCTGAAATGAAAGCCGGCTCGTCGATTCTTAAAGCGACAGTACACATTTTTAATATAGGCTACAAAAGACCCAACAAATGATCTAAACCTGTGAATTCTTATTGTTTTAGCTTTCCTATATAATATTCATCATTTTAATCATGGAATATGCCTATTAATGAAATTTCAAATTCAAATTAAATGATCTTTTTAACCATTTTTAAACTATTTCTATTTATTATAACTTAAAGTCTACTTTGGCTGCTACAAGGATTATAAAGATGACTGTGAGTTAATTGATTAAGCATCCTCATATTTAGCCTATTAATTTACTCATCATTTCATTTCATTTAAGATGAGGATGACTCAGAGCCACAGACCTCTGCACATAGGGCAGGTAGGCATAAGACTGATCATCTCTGTGACTGATACAGGTTTAAAAACTATCAAGGCTTTTTCTCATAATTTCATTTAATTTAGGGGCAGCCACATACCACACATGAGGAAATGTGGATCAGGAGACATTTAGGGCAGGTGGGCATTATTAGGCTGATCATCTCTGATATGATTAATATGTAGACCTACATGTTTAAAAACTAGCATGTTATATCATATGGTACGCATTCAAGATACTATACAATAAAATAATATTAATAATTATGACAATAATATTCTACTTCTACTACTACTACTAAAAATAATAATACCCATGGTGCAGTTTCCTAAAAAATTCTGAAGGCCGCTCATTGTTGATGGGTTTTTGTTTTTTTATTTTTTGTTGTTTGTTTTTTTTTTGGGGTGGGGGGGGTTGCCCTTTCTTCAGTTTAGAGCAACTGCCCTTTGAAATTCCTGTGCACGTCCCTGACACAAGGGCACAATGGCAGGGCAAAATGTAAACAAAAGCACATGGACAGTAACACAGACAAGAAACAGAGCGCATCAGGGAAATCACGGTGAAACATTGAGTCAAACACAAAACAGAGTCCAGATCCTGACAGTCTATGTCTGCTGCTGTACAAACAGTGGTCAGTATGTAAGCTATCATCTGATTCATCTGATTGTGTGTGTGTGTGTGTGTGTGTGTGTGTGTGTGTGTGTGTGTGTGTGTGTGTGTGTGTGTGTGTGTGTGTGTGTGTGTGTGTGTGTGTGTGTGTGTGTGTGTGTGTGTGTGTGTGTGTGTGTGTGTGTGTGTGTGTGTGTGTGTGTGTACCAATGTCTGACAACTGACATTTAGACTGTGAGGTGTGACAACGGTGGGGTTTTGAGAAGGGGAGCCTATATGTTCCCCGGGTCCTATTCTTCCTCGGTTTTTGTAAGGTACCGGGGAATTTAGTGCCCTTTTTCTAAAAAAGTGTTCTATGTTCCCCATATTGCGTGTAACCGTTCCCAAAACTATCCCTAAACCTAACCTGTCAGTAATGCAATGTTTTCGAGTTTTCAATTTGTGCCCCGACCAAAACTCCATAAACCTAACCTGTCACAGGTGCAACAACAACCTGTGCTTTGCCATGCGACAGTTCCCCGGTTGCAGTTATGCGATGATGTGCAAAGATGTCACTGTTCAGTGCGGAGCTCACCAAAAACACTTTTTTTAACCTGGAAAATGTATAGCCACTCTGCAACATAAGATCCTGTACACTATACCCACAAATACTACCTGTATGTTATGTAACTATATTAGATTGCATTACATGATATTTAACAAGTGTATGTGCTTTGTGTTTTCCTACAGGATGCTATTCCCCAGTTCTGTCTATCCAAACAAAGATTTAGAAGTGAAGGTCAGGAACAACTCTATGATATTAATATTAATATACATACAGTGTGTGCAGCATGTGCCGATCCATCATAATCTTTGCTGTCTTGGACAGGTATCTCATATGCTGCTGGCATGAGAAGAGCTCCGTCATCTGAAGTATATCCTCTGCGTGGCACACACTCAATGAATTGGGATGGTCCAGATTTCAGCTGACTGAAGGTAGACACAAAAGCTATGTGTGGTGTTTTTTTAACCTTTGAGGTTATGTTTCCAGTTGCGTCTGTTTGTCTGTCTGTCTGTTTGTCTGTCTGTCAGCAGGATAACTCAAAACGTGAAGCGGATTGGACGGATTTTGATGAAATTTTGTGGAGTTGTTGTCAGCAAAACAGCCCCAAACCATGAAACTTCATGCTTCACTTCTGATATGACGTTCTTTTTTCAAATGCAGTGTTAAATTCATACCAGACGGCACTGGAAGCTCTCCTCTCAAACACAATTTTTGTTTCATCTGTCAATGGAATATTTTCTCAGAAGCTTTCAAGCATTGTAAATATGTTTTTAGCTCATTTGAGACAAGTCTTCATTCTATTCTAGCTAGTGGTGGCTTTGGCCTTGGAACTCTGACATGCATACCATTTTTGCCTGGTCTCTTCCTTATGGTTGAGTCATGAACACTGCCATTCTCAGTGGGATGTCATGGGTGAGATATTGCATACTACAAATTGTAAAACAGATCCTATTGAAATATTGGTAAAACTTTACTTGACACCGACATTGTATGTTTGACATAACAGTATCATAAGAGTGTCATAATGCTGTAATGCATGTGTCATAAACATATAACATTTTATGACATTGTCATTAAGTGGCATTAGGTTAAGATAAAGAAATGTCAACCTTTCAGGTCCATGAATACCATGATATCATGTTTATGACTAATGACTGTGTCTGAGTGCTACGATATGGGTCCCATAATTCAGATCCTTCAACTGTAAATGAGTTGAATCTAAACATTAGTTTTACAACCCATGACTGCCATAGAAAGGATTCTCTAATGTAAAGTAGCTTTCATTTTTATTTGTTGTCTCTATTTTGATGGCACAGCGTAGGTTGTGTTCCTTTCATCGAGTTATGTACTGAGTTGTCACCACTGTGTTGTGTTTCTCCCTCAGAATGGGCAATGTTTGCTGACGAGCTTAGAGGAAGACAGCTACAGCCTGGAGGTGTGTCGTCTCTTCATACTGCAATGGGCCAAGGAGCTGAACAACCTTCCCTAGGTATATATACAGTATATCACACATATAGTGGTGTTGACCTTGTCAGGGTACAGCACAGAGTTTGGTGATTATCCCCTTGGAACGGAGCCTCTGTTATAACCTCAATGTCAACAAAAGTCTGAAATAGTACACCTAAGATTCCAAGTATTGTCATAGCAATGTTATTATGATGCAGTTGAGTCTGTTCACTTCACACACCTCACTGCAGTGTAATGACTAATGTAGGCTACCGGTATATGAATATCTCTGCAGTTTTGTGGAGCCCCTGAGCTATTGACACAAGTGTAGTGATGACTACTGTACTACATAGCACCTGTGTAGTATTACATTTACCATGTATACCATTATGTATACCATGGTATAGACCTCATTCACCCAAACATTGTACAGATCTGAAACACCCTTCAATCTTTCAAGCCTTCAATTCAATCTTCCCCTGTATGCCTACTGACAGGTGTGTGTGTGTGTGTGTGTGTGTGTGTGTGTGTGTGTGTGTGTGTGTGTGTGTGTGTGTGTGTGTGTGTGTGTGTGTGTGTGTGTGTGTGTGTGTGTGTGTGTGTGTGTGTGTGTGTGTGTGTGTGTGTGTGTGTGTGTGTGTGTGTCTGTGTCTGTGTCTGTGTCTGTGTTTCTGTGTGTGTGTGTGTGTGTGCGTGTTTGTATGTTGCAGTTGTATGAGCAGTATGAAGACAAGAAAGAGAACCATACAGAGGAGGCCGACAGGAGGCTGAGGGCAGCATGTTGATTGTCAGTATTGTTGTAGCACTTTGCCCACCCCACTCGTGACTGGTCCACCATTTTACATTTGCTGCTCTGAGGCTGTTGAATATTAAATATTTAAAGCTAATGTTGGACAAAAAAAGAAAAAAAACAGTTCACATAGCTAGTGTTTTATAATTTTACTAATTATTTGTAGGCCTAAATGTATAGGCCTATGACTTTGCACTTTGGGTGTCATGAACTACCTGTATTTAAATACTAAATAATAATAAATAATAAATACATTTTTGGCCCTGTACTTTATGACTGCAAGCTTGAGAGTTGTGAGTAAACGACTATCAACTCAGGATAGTCTCTGGTTACTCTTACACTCACACACATGCACGCACAAATTGAATTAAATGATGCACAAATTGAAACAAAAAGCTCACAGCCACAATAAATTCTTTATTTTTAAAGAACATGTTCGCATTTTCATATTTATCTCCGGCGATGGTTAGCATGTGTCTCTCATACCTCCAGCTCTTGACTGGATTTAGTTAAAGGGACACTGCGTAAGATTTTGTTGTTGTTTATTTTCAGAATTCTTACTACCCATTCAGAAATGTTACCTTTTTCATTAATTCTTATCACCACCATGAAATTCATTAAGACTGGGAAAATGGCACTTTTCATTCAAAAAGGTGGATCTTCTCCATTGTCTGCCATTGTTAATTTCCAAAATAGCCATTTTTAGCTGCAAAATTGATGGTACATGGGCCATACTAGAAAATATTTGTTTATTACTTAGTAAACGTTCATGTAAAGATCAAATTTGGCAATAGACAGCCCAGTTTCAATGAACAGCATAGTTGCAGTACCTTTTCTGACCATTTCCTGCACAGTGTCCCTTTAAATCTCACGCACATCCATTTTAGCTGGGTGCAGGGTGAAAACTTTAAGTTCAGTGTAAGGCAAGGATGAACTGCAATCCAATGAGTTCCCTTTTCATCCATTTCTATTGGTACTGGTACTGGAAACTACCAGGGCATTTGCATAGTTAGATCGCACAACCACATTCACAGTGGAACTTTTAGATTGGTTAAATATTTTACGCGGCTACATGACAAACTCCAGGTTTTCCCCCATATTGGCACTACTATATAAAAAGCCACAAATTCCCATGTTTTGCATGTTTTTGTTCTGGAATTATTCATTCTTCTACACTTATTCAGGCTGCAGCAGTAGAATCAATACCACAGAGATCATGTTCACAAGACAGGAAAACCACTATGGTTGAAATAAACCGTGTTGTAAACTGTTTCCACTGACACCCGGCAGTTTCCTGTTCATGCACCGCGTGAAATAAACAGTCTTGTAACTCTTGAAACTGAAAATACGTGATAGGGATGTAGTTAAGAAAAAAAAAAGGTTTGCACTGACACCCGGCAGTTTCCTGTTCACATAGTGCACAGTGCACACAGTGCACAGTACTGAGGTCTTTAGTGCACAGTGCACACAGTGCACTGAGGTCTTTAGTGCATAGGGTCGTGGAAAAGTTTGAGCACTACGCACTGTGCCCTCGCTGGAAGTGACGGCTGATCATGGCATTAGCTCGCCAAAATACGAGTTGGCTACTGTTTACAATGCACAGTGTCTGGCGCTTGTATTTCCATGTCCTTCACCCCAAAGGACAACAAGCACACATACAATACTTTGGTTGGCATACAAAGGTTGGTGTCATCAACATTACTTACAGAATTAGGAGACTGTTGACCAAACTCCTCTACTGAACTGAATGCCACATTTCCTCCCTGTCATCGTCAACATGGCCGCCGTTTAGTGCGTGCAGTGTCCATCATTCTGCACTGCATTTTTCCGCCATTGTTAGGGGATCATCGTGGCACTTTCAGTGCACTGGCTCAACTGAAATTTTCAGCGTGAGTGCCCTAGGCACTGAAAAACAGTGCCCGAAGTGCACAAGTGCGGCATTTGAGACACAGCCAGTGTCTGCCTTTTCTCGGCCAAGAAGGCACCAAATTAGAAATTGATGCTACTATTCTACTATACAGTATATCACGAAAGTGAATACACCCCTCACAGTTTTGCAGATGTTTGAGTATATCTTTTCATAGGAAAGCATTACAGAAATGTAACTTTGACACAATGATTAGTGACCTTTTAACAACATATTTAACCGCTTAAATTTCTTGTTCACTCAGAAAAAAACAAAATACAGCCATTAATGTTTGAACATGTACTCACAAAAGTGAGTACACCCCAGATTAAAATCCGGTACAGAAGGGGCTATGTTGGCTCGAATCGTCTCGAAATGAAACAAAATGAAAAGGGAGGTCATCAGTGTGCATTTCAACCTTTCTTTGCATTGAACTTTTAAATTTTGAGTCTGCATCTGGCTTAAATAGATTGGTGTGAGATTTGAATGCAATCCTATGGAGAATATCATGATCTACTTCATTAGTCACAGTGCATGTTGACATGCATGTTTCTTTTAGGTGTATTTCAGATTGCCAATGTTGACAGCATTCATGCATCCCCAAAACATGTCAGTCCCACTACCATGCTTGGCTTATGAGAGGATACACCTTTTTTGTAAAACTCACTTGTTTACCACCACACATGCTTGACACCATCTAAAGCAAATTTGTTTATCTTGGTCTCTTCAGATCACACAACATGGTTCCAGTGATCCATATCCTTGGTCTGTTCATCTCTCTTGAGACCAAGATAAACACATTTGCTTTAGATGGTGTCAAGCATGTGTGGTGGTAAACAAGTGAGTTGTACAAAAAAGCTATATCCTCTCATAAGCCAAGCATGGTAGTGGGACTGACATGGTTTGGGGATGCATGAATGCTGTCAACATTGGCAATCTGAAGTACACCTAAAAGAAACATACATGTCAACATGCACTGTGACTACTGAAGCAGATCATGATATTCTCCATAGGATTGCATTCAAATCTCACACCAATCTATTTAAGCCAGATGCAGACTCAAAATTTAAAAGTTCAATGCAAAGAAAGGTTGAAACGCACACTGATGACCTCCCTTGTCATCCCTTTACATTTCGTTTCATTTCGAGACGATTCGAGCCAACATAGCCCCTTCTCTACCGGATTTTAATCTGGGGTGCACTCACTTTTGTGAGTACATGTTCAAACATTAATGGCTGTATTTTGTTTTTTTCTGAGTGAACAAGAAATTTAAGCGGTTAAATATGTTGTTAAAAGGTCACTAATCATTGTGTCAAAGTTACAATTCTGTAATGCTTTCCTATGAAAAGATATACTCAAACATCTGCAAAACTGTGAGGGGTGTATTCACTTTCGTGATATACTGTATAATATGACCCACTTTCAATACATATTCATGTCTCCACCGGTGGAATGCCCCTTTAATGAATACTTACCACCACCATCAAATTCTAAGTATTCATTATGACTGGGAAAATTGCACTTTTCATACATGAAAAGGGGGATCTTCTGCATGGTCCGCCATTTTGAATTTCCAAAAATAGCCATTTTTAGCTGCAAAAATGACTGTACCTGGACCATACTAGAAATATTTGTTTATTACTGAGTAAACTTTCATGTAAATGTAACAGGGCGCACCTGCTTGGCGACGCTCCTGTTTGATTGACAGCAGTAGGCGGCCTGAAATCGATAAATACCTGGCGAGGTTAGCTCTTCCTGCTGGAGCTTCCGCTCACTGCCAGGCCGCGTCGTGGGCACTAGCCGCGTACCTTTTTGTCTGAGGTCGGGTCAGATCGAATGAACGTAAAAGTTCGCCCTGCTTTGTGCAGTTAAACTGCGTGAATTGTGCTGTGATCCAGCCCATGTTCCTGGAGGCGAGGGTAACCGTGGCGTTGTGGCTCCCTGAGACTGATCGCGAGCTATGGGCCTCAAGTGCGCTCCGAGCTATTACATTGGCGGTCTCTACAGCAAGTGACCAGCGGTGCGATGTGCCCACGTTTCCTCTACCAGCTGCTGTTTTGATGAGAACAGATTCCAACAGTTTCCTTCTGTTAACGTGTTTTTGTCCTGTGTGGTATTGTTTATTTATTGTCTGTGGTGCTGTTGAGTGTAGGCTACCGTGTGTGCGTTGGATGGCGGTAGTTGCTACTCAGCCTCCCCCTCCCCTTCACGGTGCGTATTGCGCGTCTGCGCGCGCTCCTTGGTCACTACAACAGGTGAATAGTTTCCAGTGCGCACCTCCGATGCCCCTGAGCCTAATATAACACGTGTGCTGTGCAGTACCTGATTTTCTTTGTTTGCTGTGATTTGCATGTTTATTTAATTTCACCCGCTGTGTTTCTTTTGATTTCATTTGGTTTGTCTAAAGCATGTATTTTTATTTTAGTGTTGCTGTGGTTCAATTACCGTAATACCTCTCCTGGATTTCTGGGGTTGTCATCGTGGGGTTGCTTACTTGTTTCTGCATAGCCCCTCTGTGGCTGGGAGTGTGATATGCCTGTGCAACCCATATGTGTATGAGTGTTTTTGCTGCTGATTGCACATTACTGCGGTATTGTATTTGTATATAGTGTGGAACCAATTTTGTAATTAATAAACTCTATTATATATGAGATCCTCGTCTCTTGTGCCTGTACCACGAACCTGTGAGCCTTATGGATACCCAAGGTACAGTGGTGCTCATATGTTTACATACCCCAGCAGAATATACGCTTTCACTGCGATTTCTCACAAAATATGAAGGATTACACAAAACCTTGTTTTTTACTCATTGCTAGTGACTGGCTCAAGACATTTATTAGCAATATCCTGTGCTTACTCTTTCAAAAGCATGATCACAACCCAAACTACCCAAATGACCCTGTTCAAAAGTTTACATACCGTCTGATGCTGAATATGGCCCTGGTTAACATCAGGGACCGCTCTAAATTTTTTGTGGTAGTTGTGGATAAAGCTCTTATTGGTCTCAGATGACAAAACAGCACATTCTTCTTGGCAGAATGGTTGTTTCCTATAATATTTTTGGGTGTCTTGCTGGAACCTCACATTTGAGGTTTCCCCTGAATGGCTCAATGATGTTGAGATCAGGAGAGTGAGACGGTCGCTCAAACCTTCATTTTATTCTTTCTGAAGCTAATGACGGGTTGATTTGGCTTTCTGTGTTGAAATATTGTCATGTTGGCACTGTTGGAATTTCAATTCAGAAATGCAATATGAGGGGGTTTGGTTGGAATCAAGCCATTGGGCAAGGGAATCATTACTTTGCAATGATCATTGCAAGGGAAATTGTTCAGGAGGCATAGGACAACCAAAAAATAACTTCAGGTGAAATATAGGACAACATGAAACAAATACAGCAAAGAGGCACTTGAGTAAAGATGGGCTGTTGGGGGTTGCCAGGAGAAAGCCATTACTACAAAAATGCAAACATATTATTCTGCATATGATACACCAAATAGCATAGTGAGAAGCATCAGAATGCCTGTGACAAAGTCATTTGGAAAAATGAGATCAATATGGAACTTTTTTCAGCCACTATTGACGGTACCATTTGGAGAACAGTCAACGGAGCCTATGATGAAAGTTGCACCATCCCTTCTGTGAAACATGGTCATGGACCACTGATGTCATGGGGACATTTGAGTTACAAATGCACTATACTTTTGGTCCATGCTCACAGAAGGGTGAATACATTGCCCTGTGAAAAATACTGGAGGAAACTTGACACATATCAGCCTTGAAACTGCACATGGTCCATTGTTTGGACATGCCAACATGACAATATTTCAACACAGAAAGCCAAATCAACCCATCATTAGCTTCAAAAAGAATAAAATGAAGGTTTTTGAGCGACCATCTCACTCTCCTGATCTCAGCATCATTGAGCCATTCAGGGGAAACCTCAAATGTGAGGTTCCAGCAAGACACCCAGAGATATTATAGGAAACAACCATTCTGTCAGGAAGAATGTGCTGTTTTGTCATCTGAGAACATTAAGAGCCTTATCCACAACTACCACAAACAATTTAGAGCGGTCCCTGATGTTAAACAGGGCCATATTCAGCATCAGAAACTAGGGTATGTAAACTTTTGGACAGGGTCATTTGGGTAGTTTGGGTTGTGATCATGCTTTTGAAAGAGTAAACACAGAAGATTGCTAATAAATATCTTAAGCCAGTCACTAGCATTGATTGAAAAAAAAGGTTTTGTGTAATCCTTCATATTTTGTGAGAAATCGCCAAGAAAGCGTATATTCTGCTGGGGTATGTAAACATATGAGCACCACTGTATATTTTGGTGGTAGCTACTGTCTACCCCTGGCGTAGTCGCTACATAGATCTAAGTCGGTGATTATTTATAAACCTTAAAAGTCCACTCCGCTACATAAAGATCAAATTTGGCAATTGGCAGCCCAGTTTCAA
The DNA here is from genome assembly GCF_034702125.1 of Engraulis encrasicolus. Classification (NCBI taxonomy): domain Eukaryota; kingdom Metazoa; phylum Chordata; class Actinopteri; order Clupeiformes; family Engraulidae; genus Engraulis; species Engraulis encrasicolus. Next base: position 2,014 of record NW_026945569.1, on the reverse strand, counting down.
TAAGCAGCATAGTTGCAGTAACCTTTTTAACCATTTCCTGCACAGTGTCCCTTTAAGTCTGATATTTTACAAAACATTTAGGATTATGCTACAGGAATACCGGAAATTCACAGCTTTAAAGCAGTGAAGGCTAATAATAATAATAATTTTGTCAAAATTGGCACCCTGGGTGATCACCATATTCTATTCTCTACTACTGTATGTACACACATACAGAATGAGGGGCCTCCAGACATCTAGACCAAACACACACTCTAAGAAAATTTCCCTGCAAAATAACGGCAGTTACTGGCAATTATATTTACCTGTAATTCTACTGTTATTTCACACCAAAAATCAAATACAGCTCATTGCTGTTTAATGTATCACAGTATATAACATTTTTTCAGCAGCAATTGAACTGTTAAATAACAGTACTCTACAGAAAAATAACAGTACATTTCAGTTAAAAAGTTGAATTGTACTGTGTGATGACAGGCAAATACTGGGTCATAGTTGTATTCATGAATATGGCCATGGCAACTTCTCACCCCACCCATCATTCTCCATAACTGTGGTACCCTGGCCATGTTACCACCCCACCCTCCCATCGTTCACCATGACTGGAGTGCCTTGAGCATGATACTATGTCGCAATGCTGTATTGAGAAAATGGTTTGCGGTGGTCCTTTGAAAGTGTGGGCATGAACAAAATGTCAGAGTACGCAGTGCTATGTTACAATGATAGTGTGCAAGGTGGGCTTTTTACTGTATCTCTTGATGAGCCAATGATGTATATAGCATTGGTCAGTCTTTAAAAAAATATTTTGCACCAAGTAGCACAGCAAACAAGCAGCACTACAAGCTAGCTCTCAAAGCAATGCCTAATTTGCAGCAGGCACATTATATGCCACAATGCCACAAATGATGCCACATACAGCAAGCTTTCACAAAGAGGAAAGTGTGCAAGCATGTAAGCAAGCTTGTAGGCAAGCTTGTAGGCAAACAAGTGCTATGCTGTGCCATGCAGGCCAGCCAGCAGGCAGGCAAGCAACTGAAGTGTTGATAGTCCAGATTTATATACAGATGCAAGAGTACCATGTGACCAGAGTCATCAGGCCCTTGGCAGGTGACGCCCGTAATTGAATAATGGCATAACAGCCCTACTCAGGTGAGGCCAGGCACTGATTAGCAGATTGGTTTAGATGGGGCTGCTTGTTGCAAGAGTGTTACAAGTTCTTAAAATGTTTCAGCCATTCACACTTTCATCACTATCAAAATGCATGTGCTACTCATACTTTGCTGCATCAAGCACTTTTTAAGTATTGCAGTTTCCTTAGATATTGTTTCATCATGCTTGATAGTATCAGATAATCTTTAACCAGTCAGAATGACTTCAGTTCTTCAGGTGGTATTGAAGTTTGATGGTGATCACGGACAAGTGGAGGATGAATGGGTTTCAATGGTGCTGCCTAAAATAACTTGTTATTTTCTAGAGATGCACCGGATCCGGATCCGGTTCCGGTTCCGGATCCGGATCCGTCAGGGTAATAGAGTTTTTCACAGGGTCCGGGTCCGGCAGGATCTTAAGCAGTGGATCCGGTATCCGGCATGTTACCTAAAAATCAGGGTCTGGTGCATGTCTAGCCTAGGCTTTTCAGTCTTTCACAACCCCAATCACTGCATGGAGTGAAATCCCTTTGGAAGCGGCTATTGAAGGCAGTGTGGCAATAAGCCAATGAGTCTAAACAATAGTTTGCGCCAACGTAACAAAAAGGGCCCACGTGTGCGAGTAGACTATATGTTTCAAACCTTTTGTAGGATCTGGTATCCGGTTCCGGATCCGGCAGGATCTTTTTCAGTGGATCTGGTATCCGGCAGGATCCTAAAAATCAGGATCCGGTGCATCTCTAGTTTTTTCCACAACGGCGAATACTGCTATTGTGCAGTACTTACTGTTTATGCTCAATATGTGACTCAAAGTAATATTTTCACAGTAGTTGTCTGTTTTTTCGAAAAGCAATAGAATGCTGTTG
>NW_026945568.1:45000-55470 GCF_034702125.1 Engraulis encrasicolus | reverse complement strand
AATTTCAGTGGGAAAGATATGCCATATTAACCCTTAATCAGTGCATATATGGCATATGAAGTAGTCAGTGGGAGAGATATAGTAGTAGTAGTAGTAGTAGTAGTAGCACACACACTATACACCAAAGCTGATGGCTAGGTTAAGACATCACCTCGTTTAGTGCCTTAATAGGTTGAGGGATAAAAGAAAACCTTGACCTGTTTTTAGACAGGAAGGGGGGAGACATGAATGCCATATTAGCCCTTAATCAACTGGAGACAGCTATGGCAACCGAGTTAGTTTTTTTCCTATGGTGTGCGGCCTCAACAAGAACACTGCACTTTGATTGACTGTCACATTACGACGATTGATGAAGGTGTATTATGGCGGGCTACAAGGCTGAGGATGTTAATTATATTGGGGTTGCTTAGGTGAGAGGGAGAGGGTGTTTATTTCTTCCTATCATATTGTGGTTGCCCCTTTCATCTCCCGAGGGAGTTCCCGACAGTTGTGGTCAGCTGTGTGTACATCCACCCCGGTGCCAACACCGGAGCCGCCGCGGAGCTGGTAGCCACAAGTACTAGCCAGCTGATGGCCAAGTACCCCGACGCTCCGGTGCTCATTCTGGGTGATTTTAACAGTTGCAGACTGGACGGTGTCATGCCCTCTTTCCACCAGTACGTAAACATTCCCACCAGAAAAAACAACACGCTGGACTTATGTTATGGCAACATCCCGGAAGCTTTTGTAGCACATGCACATCCTCCACTCGGCTATTCCGATCACAACACTGTTTTCCTCTTGCCACACTACAAACCGGAACTGAAGCGCACCAAACCACACACTCACTACACCTCCGTCTGGTCGGATGACGCCATTACACAACTACAGGGCTCACTCGCATGCACAGATTGGGACATATTTCAGGGGGATTTGGAGCACAGGGTGACAGTGATTACGGACTACATCAACTTTTGCATCTCATGTACCATTCCCACCAAAACTGTCAGACGCTTTCCCAACTCTAAACCCTGGATCACTCACCACATTAAGATCAGTTTAAGGGAAAAACACAAGGCTTTCCAACGCAAAGACTGGGCAGCGGTCAATACACTCAATAGACAAATAAAGACAGACATTATTAAAGCCAAGCAGAGATACAAGGACAGATTAGAACATGAATTCAGCACCATGAACACCAAACAAGCATTCCACAAAGTAAAAATGCTCACTGGACAAGCACCCACTCAGTCTCACAACACTAACATCACAGACCCTCCCACCTTTGCTGCCACCCTGAACACCTTCTATGCACGCTTCGACACCCAAGACCACTCTGCCACATGTGAGGAACTACTGAACACCCTACCTTCAGACACCCCCACTCACCCACCATTCACCATACAGGACGTACAGCGGCAGCTGGGCGGGTGCAAAGCTGGCAAAGCACCAGGCCCAGACAACATCTCCGGCAAGGTGCTGAAGCTCTGCGCCATGGAACTGGTCCCCCCTCTTCACTCCATCGTCTGGGACTCATACCGGTCAGCAACCATTCCCACCATCTGGACAACCTCAGCCATCATCCCTGTACCCAAGAACACCCGTCCCTCTGAACCTAACCACTACCGGCCAGTTGCACTCACCTCCATAATAATGAAATGCCTTGAAAAGCTCATACTCCACACCATTCTGCCAGTTGTCCGCCCCCTGCTGGACCCATTCCAGTTTGCTTACAGGGCCAGCAGGGGGACAGAGGATGCTGTAGCATCTCTCCTCCACCCCCTCCTACAACACCTGGAACACCCGGACAACATCGCATGCATCCTCTTCGTCGACTTCAGTTCAGCCTTCAACACTATCCAACGCCACCAGATGATCCAGAAACTCTGCCACCTTAACGTTCCCCCACCTCTCACCCGCTGGATCCACAACTTTCTCACCAACCGTCCACAAGCCGTCAGGATAGGCACAGTCACCTCATCCACCATCATCACTAACACAGGAGCTCCACAGGGCTGCTGTCTCAGTCCCTTTCTTTACACCCTATACACCAATGACTGCACCAGCCCCTCCCCCACCACCACATATTTTAAGTACTCCGACGACACTGCCATCCTAGGCCTGCTCAACAACGACGACTCAATCTCAGCCTACCAACATTCCATAACCCACTTCACTCAGTGGTGCACAGATAACTTTTTGGAACTCAATGTAACAAAAACAAAGGAAATGGTCTTTCACAACACACTATCACCCCGCCTGGCCCCCACCTCCATCAACAACCAGAGAGTGGAACAGGTCAGTCACTTCAAATACCTTGGACTCACTATAGACAATAAACTCACTTTTGATGCACATGTCACCAACATCCACAAAAGATCTCAACAGAGACTTTATGTGATCCGTAAACTCTCCACCCTCTCTGTCGCCCCTCATCTCCTCTCCCACCTGTACTCCAGCATCATACAGCCCATCCTAGTGTACTGCTCACCCTGTTTTTACAACATGCTCTCCACCAGCTGCAGGAACAAACTCACTAAAATCACACACACTGCATCCAAAATCACTCGCCACCCCACACAGAATCTAACTGATCTCAACCTCAAAGCTGTCACACGTCTAGCACAGTCAATAATCAGAGACCACACTCACCCTCTTCATCCACATTTCACACTGCTCCCATCCGGACGGAGGACACTCAGATGGCGACAAGCAAGCTTTAGCAAAAGCTTTGTCCCATCTGCCATCACAGCAGAAAACAACCTCCACAATAACCCTGTTTTTTTATTTATTTTTTTTTATTATTTATTTTTTTTTTAGGTTTTTGATTTTTTTTTTTTTTTAAATGATGGTTCGGCCCCCCCCCACCTCCCCCACCCCCCCCCCCCCCCCCCCCACCCCCCCCCCCCCCCCCCCCCCCCCCCCCCCCCCCCCCCCCCCCCCCACCCCCACCCCCACCCCCCCCCCCCCCCACACACACCCCCCACCCCCCCCCCCCCCCCCCCCCCCCCCCCCCCCCCCCCCCCCCCCCCCCACCCCCTCCCCCCCCACCCCCCCCCCCCCGCCCCCCGCCCCCCCCCCCCCCCCACCCCCCCCCCCCCCCCCCCCCCCCCCCCCCCCCCCCCCCCCCCCCCCCCCCCCCCCCGTTGTGCATTTAATGTATATAGTATGTTGTATGAGTATATGTGTTGGAGTGTGCATGTACAGGTGAATGTGTGTATGAAGGTGTGAGTATGTCTATGTGTATGAATGTACAGTATATTGCATGTGATGTCCTTATGTTTGTCCCTGTGTATTTCAATAGTGTACTGCTATCTGTTTCATGTCTTAATGCTGGCTTGTAACATGTCTTTGACGGTGGTGAAAACAAATTTCCCTCTGGGACAATAAAGGCAATCTAATCTAATCTAGATGAGAGGTGGGTGTTCTTTTTAAATATATATATTTTTAAGGGGCTTTTCATGCCTTTACTGACAGGATAGTATGAGATGCTGACAGGAAGTGAGTGGGAGAGAGAGATGGGGGAGGATTGGGAAAGGACCCCGTCCGGACTCGAACCGGGGTCCCCATGGGCATGAAAGCCCAAATGTGGGGGGCTAAGTGCGTTGCACCACACCGCCCCCCTATTTCTTACTATCATATTGTGGTTGCTTAGGAGAGAGGGGGACTACCCAGGTGGGAGAGGAAGAGGGGACATGGCAGTAGAGAGAGGAGAGGAGGTTACAATGGTTATACGAATGAGAGAGAGAGGAGAGGAGATTAGAGGAGAGGAGAGCAAGTGAGAGGAGAGGAGAGGAGAGGAGAGGAGAGGAGAGGAGGGGAGAGGAGAGGAGAGGAGAGGAGAGGAATGGAGATCAAAGCGGTCAGTTGGAGAGGAGAGAGGGAAGAGGAGAGAGAGAGAGAGAGAGAGAGAGAGGTGGAAGGTTACAGAGAGAAGAGATATTTAAGAAGTTTACACGGCTAACAGGATGTTTATTTTTTCTGTTGAGAGGTTTGTACAGCAGAGAGAGAGAGAGAGAGAGAGAGAGAGAGAGAGAGAGAGAGAGAGAGAGAGAGAGATGGACAGTAGACTCTGTGTCTCCTCCAAAATGAGGGAGGGGTTTCCCCTTCAGCTAATTGGGATCAAATGTATGTTGATCGTCTACTGCAGTGAATATGGAGCAAGTGAGGATGATGACATCATTTGTTGTTTTCGTGCAAGCGAGCATCTTATCTGGTTCTGGTAAACACATTGCAAATTGTCTTGCCCGCTAGTTTGTGCTTGTGTGTGTGTGTGTGTGTGTGTGTGTGTGTGTGTGTGTGTGTGTGTGTGTGTGTGTGTGTGTGTGTGTGTGTGTGTGTGTGTGTGTGTGTGTGTGTGTGTCTGTGTGTGTCTGTGTGTGTGTCTGTGTCTGTGTGTGTGTGTGTGTGTGTGTGTGTGTGTGTGTGTGTGTGTGTATGTGCGCATGCAGGGCCGCTGACAGCTTTGGCTGGGCCCGGGACAAAAATCTCTGATTGGGCCCCCCTTCCACCGACACCGACACCCCCTTACCCCCCCCCCCCCCCCCAACCGCCAAAAAAACCTAAACAATTTCACCATTTTGAAAACACAACATTGTTTTTTCCATGCAGTCTAGCCTACATTTTTTGTACAGAAACAAAATAGATAGGATTCTCATTCCTATTAATAACACAAGTGTAGCCTAAGTAAGTGTAATTTCGCAATTTGAAGGCTTGCATATCAAAACTCTGACTGAGTCGTCACCGTTTGCTAAACTGACTTCAAGTGACCTGTGATGACAGAGAGCAGGTGAACAGGAACACACAGAGTGTGCTGCTGTGCTCCCTCCCCTCAAAGCCTCCCCCACAGCAGGAGTAACACAGGAACATGTCTATTTACAGAAAACTATGCACAACAAATCCACACTGTATTTCTCCTCACAAAGTTAACAGGTTGATCATTTGTTAGCATCTGTGCTAAGCAGAGATTTAGCAATAGCGTTGCATAGCGCTGTTAACAAAGTTGGTTGTCCTTCTCCTGGCAAACATGCGCCCGAGACATTATCCCACACAACCAGAGATTATAATAGGCCTAGAATCTCTGGTATGATTGTGTGGGCTCATATGCATTTTATTGTTAACTGACAGTCAGATTTGAAGCACAATGTTATTAAGCTGTTCTGGTGAGGAAATAATGCAATGCCCGTTTTCTATTGTGTTCATCCGTGTGCGCGTCCCTGCCTGAAACATTTGGAAACATATTTGCGGAGTAATGAGCATATTCATAGATTCAATTACATATAGGCGTAAGAAACACAGTGTAATTAAGTCGTTGTGGTAATCAAATTATTCAATGCCCCCCTGTCTGTCTGATATTGATCTCCGTGTGTCAGTGATATGACGACAGGGCTGGAAAAAGTTGGCCGTGTCTTACCTGGATCTGCTGCACAGCTGCTTTTACTGGTACCTGCTGCATCATCCGAGTCTTTTCTGAAATATTTATGTAGAGAACCCCTCAGGCTTTTGGCTTCCTCATCTCTTTTTCGCCTTTATTTCCTTTTCAGCGCTCCTGACTTGTGCATGTTGACTAATTGGCTCGTGCACTGACCACTTATCGAATGATGTCGTCTTTTTTTCTAGAAAGACCAAACCATTTTGGAATAGGGGCGATAGGGGGTTTCTGGCCGTTTTTTTCAAGGGCAATGAAGGCAAATATCTATAAGTCATTGTTTGAATGCAAATAAAGCACCTTTCTTCCCTAAATAAACACATTTGAAGTGACCACATAATAATTAATCCCAACGTCATGGGGGCCCAGTTATGGGCCCCCCTATTCCAGGCCCGGGACAAAAAGCCCGGTTGTCCCCCCTTGTCGGCGGGCCTGTGTGTATGTGTGTGTGTGCGTGTGTGTGTGTGTGTGTGTGTGTGTGTGTGTGTGTGTCTGTGTCTGTGTCTGTGTCTGTGTCTGTGTCCGTGTGTGTGTGTGTTGCAGGTGTGCATCCGGTGTGATTTAGTGCGTGGGGGATGATCAACGTTGAGGAGGTGAAGAGAGGAGACCAAGAGAGAACATGCCCATGACCCAGGAGATGCTCAATGTGGCCTCATGGCCGCAGCCACCTATGAGGTAAGGGAGGTCTGGACCTCCCTAACTTTCAGAGAAAATGATATTTTTCATACATGACAAAATGGATCTTCTCCATTGTCCGTCATTTAGAATTTCCAGATATAGATATTTTCAGCTGCAAAACACACTGTATTTTGGTCATAAAAGTAAATTAGTTCAGTATTTAGCAAATATTCATGAAAAGAACGAAATTGCAAGAGGACAGCACAGTTTCAATGAGAGAAAAGTTGCAATATACTCTGGGCACCATCCTACACTGTGCACCTTTAAAAAAAAAAAAATGGCGTGCTGCACACGCATTATTGACCTCCCTTATTTCAAACTCCTGGCTACGGCCATGTGTGGCCTGGTCATGACCTCGCATCACTGATGCTCTATTAACACCTCACAAACAGACACATCACAAATACATTGGAAACACCTCACAAACACATCGCAAAGATATCACAAACACCTCACTAATGCTAGCATCATAAATATATCAAAAATACATCCCAAACACGTCCCAAACAAATCACAAACACATCACAGACACATCACAAATGGCTCTCAAATATATTGCAAACACATACAGTATACAGTCTCTGAAACATCCTCAGGGCAAACCCAGAGAGAAGATTCTCAATGACCACGCATCACTGATGCTTTGTAATCACCTCACTCACACATACATCATTGGCGCCTCACAAGAGCCCATTCCCGGGGAAAAATCAACTACATGGTTCGTGGCGTCGCTACGATATAGCCTCATTTTTCGTAGTTGGGCAACGCGAGCTGTCGTCGAGAGTGGGTGAGAGAGAGAGGGTGAGAGAGAGCGAGTGAGAGAGAGAGACCACCCGAGCAGCGTGCGTGCATTCCGGGAGGGGAGCGCTGTCGTTGTGTCAGCTTCATGCCATGTCTCCCTTCCTCCAACATTATCCCTAACCTTAACCCTAAACCTAAACCTAACCCTAACCTTAACCCTAACCCTAAACTTAACCGTAAATCACTTGTTTGAAATGTTTGATTACCTTCGTTTCCAGTTAGCCTTCAGTCGCGCTTGTTTGTTGACGTCCGTCCGCAGTATTCTTCCCCCCAGAACCAAACTACCCCAATTGTCAGTCCCCCCTTTCGTCGCCCAACCACGAGAAACGAGGTTATTCGTAAAGGCACCACGAGGCTTAAAGTGGATTTTTTTTTCTGTTTTTCTCGTAAAGACTTCACGTTTGGCTCGAGTTACTGTTGCACACACATACATCACTGGCGCCCTACAAACACATTACAAACACATTACAAAAACATCACAAATACATCACAAATACATCACAAACACATCACAAATACATCACAAACACATCACAAACACCTCACAGGCGCACACCTCATAAACACATATGTCTCCGATTCTCAGTGTGAGCCCCGAGAGAAGAGGCTGACCACCCAGGAGATGCTCAATGACCACGACCATCACTGATGCTTTATAAACACCTCAAAGAACACCTCACAAATACATTACAAACACCTCATCAATAGTACATCACGCAAACACACCTCACAAATACATTACAAACACCTCACCAATAGTACATCACGCAAACACCTCACGAATGCATTACAAACATCTCACAAATAGTACATCATGCAAACACCTCACAAATACATTACATTACCAATACAATACCTCACAGCACACCTCCAAACAGATTACAAACACCTCACAAGTACATCACAATACACCAATACAAACAGATTACAAACACCTCACACATACATGACCATCACTAATGCTTTATAAACACCTCACAAAATGTCTCACAAATACATCACACAAACACCTCACAAATACATTGCAAACACCTCACAGACACCTTACAAACACATCAGAAGTACTTACGTCACAAACACCTGACACAGGCCTTGCAAACACTTCACAAACGCCCGAAACATCATCAGCACCAAACAACGAGAGAAGATGCTGACCACCCAGGAGATGCTCAATGTGGTAGTATTTTACCTCGGTATTTGAAAAGGTCTGGTTACGGCCCTGGCCTCTGGTGCTCTTGGATGCATGACAAGGGTTTCCTTCAACTTGTCTGGTGACCTCACCCAAAAAAAATAATACCAGACTGGTCCGGCGGCCCCATTTCCAAGAAAATGAATGAGAAAATTCCATATACAGTCGGAGGACTACATTTGAACACCGTTTAGATTTTTTTTAAATTAAAAATATTATGTAATGTAATGTGTAGTGTAATGTAATGTATTGTAAAGTCTTTGGGTGGTATTAGTTAAAGATGTTCCAACGTATTCCTCCAATTGCATACCATTACCATTTTCCATAAAAGTAGAGTACATGTGTGCCTCTTTTCCATTGCAGGTTTTCTGGTAGGTCTACAGCTAGACACAATTGCTTAATAGGCACGACACAGCTCAATCATAATGCAAGAAGTGGCAGCTGAGTCGTGCATGTGTCAAGCTGTAGGCCTACCAGAAAACCTGCAGTGGAAAAGAGGTAATAGTGTACCATGGTCTTGCTCCTGGCTAATAGCAAACTTTTTGGCGAGATGGGTCTGCTATGCTGCTGGCGAGACACAGAGTCTCCTCTTTGTCCGATTGACTAGACCAGTGGTTTTCAAAGTGGGGGTCAGGGACCCCTGTGGGCCCACGAGGAGGTGCTAGGGGGGCCCAGAAATTTTAAGTATAGCAAAACAAAATAAATAATTGAATAAACTGAATAACGTCACATTAGTTAATTTTATATAGTGGGCTCTGATTGACATGCCTAAACTATGGTTGTGAAAGGGTTGTGAAAATAGTGCAGCAAGGGGGGCTCTGGCTGGAATCTACCGGTATATGGGGGGCCTTGGCTTGCCATGGTAAGTTTGGGAAGCTCTGGACTAGTCTGTCTCACCGCCATATCTAGAGCCAAGCCATGCTCTGCACTGGCAGTACTTTGACTGGCCAGCAGCCTAGACCCACAGCCCTGTGCCATGATGAGACTTGACCTTTTTTTCACTGCCCTATTTTCTCATTACGCCCAGACTCTAGTACTCTAGTAGTATGGGGAATTTGTGGCCTAGTGGTTAGAGAGTTGGTCTTTCAATCAAGGGGTTGCAGGTTCGAACCCCCTGTGACCTCTCCCTACATCTCCATCCATGGCTGAAGTGCCCTTGAGCAAGGCACCTGAAAAATAATAGTTGTAAATCGCTTTGAATAAATGAAAGCGTCAGCCAAGTGTAATGTAATACTCTCAGAATAATAATAGCTGCTGCTGATATGGGTTAAAATACGCACCTGAAACTACAGTGGCCCTTTCATTTAAAGGCCAGCGCTCTAAGCATTGAGCCATGGCTGCCCCTTTACCTCACATGTAGTCAGGGCCAGATTAAGACGGCCTGGGGCCCCTAGGCTGCAGGTTGCTGTGGGGCCCCCCAGAAGGAGAATTTTGTGACAAATGTACTACTGTGAGGAGCTACGAATTAAGGGTGCCATGTCTACCAACAGTACTCAACATGACAGATGAATTTTTCATTAATGCATCTTGTCATAAATCTGTAATTTTTCACTTTTGACTAATCAGGGCCCCCCTGGCAGGTGGGGGGCCCTAGGCTGCAGCCATATCTAGCCTGTGCATTAATCCGGCCCTGCGTGTAGCCCACTCATCATCCCAGATGGACAAACATGAAGACATGATGCATGAGCTGTTCTGTCTGCCACAGTGCTGCCCTACATAGGCAAAGTGCAGTATGTGCTCCATTACATTAGATTACATTTCACTTAGCTTCATTTTATTAGCCATGGCTGCCCACATCAGCAAAGTAAATGCCTTCAAAGCCTTGGTAGCAGGTTGTATATTGTAGTTACAGCAAAGTTAACATGGCAATCTAAAATGGGACACATTTGGACATTTGGACAAATTTGTCACAAGATAAAGGAGATATAAAAAGACTACTTTCAGTCTAAACTCGGAATGCCTCTGTGACCTTATCTTAAGCCTCCCAATGCCCCTGTGACCTCATCATAAGCCCTCCAATGCCCCTTTAATATTAAAGAATGAGCACTGCCGCCTCGTGGGCTGTATCCTTCTCAGTGCCCCCTTGATCTCATCATAAGCATTGGCCCGGAAAACTGACCCCTTTGCAGTCTCCCCATGTTGGATTTCCTGGGGCCTGGGACAACTGACCCCCCTGACACACACACACACGCATGCACACACACACACACGCACCCATGCACGCACGCACGCACACACATGCACGCACCCATGCACGCACACACATGCACACGCACCCATGCACGCACGCACGCACTTACGCACACACGCACGCACACACACTTACACACACGCCCGTGCCAGCTTCCTGTGTGGTAAGAGCTGGAGGCTTCCTCTGCTAATGACTTTGGGGTTT
>NW_026945568.1:5000-42500 GCF_034702125.1 Engraulis encrasicolus | reverse complement strand
TTTTCCATTAATAGTTTGTCGGCTAATATTGCTAGAAATCCATTGCTAGGCTATACCAAGGCTATGGTGGGTGGGGGTCGCGAAAATATTCTTAATTCTTAAGCTGACAACACCTTTATCCAAAGCGACTTACAGGTATTATTTTACAGGGTATTGGTTACAGTACCTGGAGCAATGTAGGGTTACGTGCTCTTGCTCAAGGGCACTTCAGCCATGGAAAGGATTGGTAAGGATGGGGATCGCTGCACTTCAGCCATGGATGGAGATGTAGGAAGGGAAGGGACTGGAACCTGCAACCCTTTAGCCCTAACCATTGGGCCACGGCTGCCCCACATTCTCATGGATACACACACCTACATGTGCAAAAGTTCAATAGCCTGAAGCATAGCCCCTTTCCTTTACATTATTACATTACATTACACTTAGCTGACATTTTCATTTATTTAAAGCGACTTATAGTTATTCTTTTTCAGGGTATTGGTTACAGGCGCTGAAACAATGTGGGGTTGGGTGCTTTGCTCAAGGGCACTTCAGCCATGGATGGAGATGTAGGGAGAGGTCAGGGGGGGATTCAAACCTGCAACCGCTAGATTGAAAGACTAACTCTCTAACCACTAGGCCACAGCTTTCCTTACACTGCATTCCTTTGTGTGTAATATCTATGAAGTGTAATCTACAATGGTTTGATCCAAAAAAACATCTTGCTCCTGTCTTGAAATCCATGCATCAAAATCGTCCATCTCCAACAGCTTTGAGAACACTACCTGTAATCCAGAGTAATGGTGTTGGGCAGCTGTGTTTCCCAATCAGTCTCACCCAGATCAGAGGGTTGCAGGTTTGAATCCCACCCTTACTCTCCCTATCTCACTCAATGGCTGAGGTGCCTTTGAGCAAGGCACCCAACCCCACACTGCTCCATAGGCAGTAACCAATACCCTGTACGTAGCCTACTTAAATAAAAGTGTCAGTTAAGCGTAATGCAATGTTATGTAGTGAGGAGAGTGGGTACTACTGACCTGGCTCTGACCTACAGGATAAGAAGATGGTAAGTATGCACGCGCGCACACACACACACCTACGCTTTGATAAGTTTGAGATGTCTCAAAAGTACATCACTGAAGGGGAGGTTGCCATGGCACCACACACACACACACACACACGCACATTTGCACACACACACACACACACACACACACACACACACACACACACACACACACACACACACACACACACACACACACACACACACACACACACACACACACACACACACACACACACAGTACCTACGCTTTGCTTTGATGAGCTTGAGACGTTTCAGAAGCACATCACTGCTAGAAGGAGGGAAGGCTAACATGGCAGTGAGTGAGTGACAAGGTTTCCAGGCCAGGCCTGTTATAACAGAGATAAGTTGTATAGGGTGGAGTGTGTGTGTGTGATGTGCTTTAGGGGTTACGTATCTCCTCGTATGTCCATATGTCCTCTTTTGAAAGTCGCTTTGGTTATAAAGTGTCTGCCAAATGCAATGCAATGTAATGTAATGTATCTGACAGTTCCCAGACATCACCAAATCTGCATTTTTCCATCTCATTCTTTTTCATTCCATTCCCATCACTTCCCGCCTGGACTACTGCAATGGGGTACTGTATGCCTACCCAACAAAGCCTTGGACTGATTACAGTATGTTCAGAACTCAGCAGCCAGGATTATATCTCGCACAAAGCGGTGGCTTTTTTCGCTCCCACACTCAGACAGCTCCATTGTCTCCCAGTGAAGTCCCGTATTGATTACAAAATTCTTCTTTTGACAAATCACTTCACTGTCTTGTTCCCCAGTACCTTTCTGAACTCCTCCAACCCCACTCCCAGTCCAGGTCTCTGCAGTCTTCTGAAAAAGACAATCTTACCATCCACTGAGCCAGACTTCGTACTGTTGGTGAGAGAGCTTTCTGTGCTGCTGCCCCCACACTCTGTAACAGTCTACCTTCCAACATACGCCAAGCCCCCCACACTGTAGGTTCAAGAAGCACCTTAAATGCCATCCAAACACAAAGGCATATGGACTTTAACCACTCTGCACCTTTCACCCTGCCCCTTCACCCGTGTGTGTGTGTGTGTGTGTGTGTGTGTGTGTGTGTGTGTGTGTGTGTGTGTGTGTGTGTGTGTGTGTGTGTGTGTGTGTGTGTGTGTGTGTGTGTGTGTGTGTGTGTGTGTGTGTATGTTTGCGCGCATTTGTGTGTGCGTGCGTGTGTGTGCACGTCTTCAGTAATTGGAATGTAATAAGAATATGGGGATTAAATTCCCATTAAACATTGTCAACTGTCAACCTGTTATTGTTATCTGGTAAGAGAGTTAGACAGAAGTTACACAAGTTGCCGATACTTGTCTTTCTGAGTGATGAGTGTTGAAGTTTTTATGTTATTCGAAACTCACTAAAGGCAAACCCTTTCCTGATTAGGGAGGGTCTGCACAAGAGTTCCTATGTGCCTTGGCTACTAGTCCATGCACTAATAGCTAATAAAAAACTTTGAACTTTGAGTAGTGCCTGGTCAGTGTAAATACGTACATACATCCCATTCTCGTAAGCACTGAGCTGTATTGAAACTGAACGTGTTCACAAATGTTCCCATACAGGGCAGCTGACTTGACAATTTCGGCCGGGCCCAGGACAGAGGCCTCTGAAAGGGCCCCCCCAAACCCAATACATACAATGTAATGAGTACCAAATTCTGCACCCCCACACACATTGTATTTGCATTACACTCGAAGGCACCGGACATGAGATACAGTCAAGCATATCAAACAGAGAGAAAAAAAAGCCCACATAAGCAAAAAACATAGAACATCTTGCACTCTATATATAAGCTCATGTACACAACACCAGCCTCTGCCCAGGGTTGCCAGATGAGGCTGATGATTTCCAGCCCAAAAATTGTTCACAACCCGCCTAGAAGCACAAAATCCCGCCCAATTCTATTGATTTCTATGGCAAAAAGTGGGCGGGTTTTTCTGATAAATGCCATTTTTACCCGCACACGGCCATCCTAAGCAGCACAATTGGGCGGGAACCAGCCCAATCTGGCAACACTGCCTCTGCCCAGCAGTATCTGGTAGCTCAGCTGGATGGACAGACCATATCTACATGACACCGGTGTAGGCTATGTATGGCACACACACACACACATACACACACAGACACACACGCACACGCACACGCACACGCATACACACACACAGAGTAATGATAGTCTTAAATTAGAATAGTCTTACATTAGAATAGTCTGGAGGCAATCACAACATCAGGCCAACTGGCGTTTGAACCCAGTAGGGCCCGTGCTGCAAACCCTCTGGTGACATCACATGGTAAAGCCAGTTGGTTAATTTATATGAAAAGTTTATTAAACACCGCACACTGGATACTGTTCTTTTTTTTCTCTTTATTTTTTGGAGCCCAAAAAAAAGAACAGTATCCAGTGTGCGGTGTTTAATGAACTTTTCACATTGATCACTTTTTTCCTGCCTTACACCAGCACCTGGACAGCTGAAGGGTTGTGCACAAGGGCACTTTGACCAGTTAGTTAATTGCCTGAACGTGTCTTGTGGAGTGAAGTGAACTCATGCCAACAGACAGAGCAGGAATTTCCAAGCTGTTGATGTTGTGTGTGTTAAGTCATGTCAAGTCAACTCAGCTTTTATTGTCACTTTCTTCATATGCACAAGTCATACAAGGAAAATGATAGGCCTACTATGTTTTCTCTCTATACCATGTCAAGACATAGACATACACAAGACTGACATTTTACAGACTGACATAAAGTGCAACACAGGACAGGTAACAGTGATGGACTAGTAACAATAAGTGATCAATACAGTACAAATGAACATTTAACATTCAACTTTCAACATGTAGACAGAACAGAAGATAAGATAAATATAGAATGTAGACATTACAATAATAGACAATAATAACAGTGACAGTAGCAATAGCACCGTAATAATAACAATAGTTACATAAAAGTAGTACATTTGGAGTAGCAGCATTGTAAGCAGCATGTTGTATTGTCTTATTGTTCAAGGACTGAGGTAGTGCAGGTAAGGTGCAATACCGTGTGTGTGTGTGCGTGTGTGTGTGTGTGTGTGTGTGCGTGTGCGCGCGTGTGTGGGTGCGTCTGTATGTGTGTGTGTGTGTGTGCGTGTGTGTGTGTGTGTGTGTGTGTGCGTGTGCGCGCGTGTGTGGGTGCGTCTGTATGTGTGGCAGGCTGCCATGTCACTTTTGGGTGCATTCCAATATGCAGACTCCCGTCATCCACAGGTGTCAGCTTAACCACGACAACTTTTGTGTGACTTTTTTTTCGTTCCCCATCCCGATTGCAAAGGAGAAAATTACATTAGAATTGTGCTTTTGCAAGATATTGAATTAATTTTCTGCCGTCAGTGACATCATTATAAGTGAGCAAGGGACCCACCCCTTATCCGTGAGCCTTGTTCTTCACACAGTCAAACATGAGGGCGGGGGGGTGTGTGTGCGCGCACCTCTCTCCTTATCGCTAAGACCTGCTCTCCACGCTGTCAAACACGAGATAGTGGGAATTAATGACTGTGTAGGAGGCAATAAATAAATAGGAGGACTTTATGAATGTGTGCATAACTCTGAATGTTATCTGCCATGGAGCGATTGGTATAGTGTGTCTATTGAGGGCCAGATTAAGGCACAGGCTAGATATGGTGTGTGTGTGTGTGTGTGTGTGTGTGTGTGTGTGTGTGTGTGTGTGTGTGTGTGTGTGTGTGTGTGTGTGTGTGTGTGTGTGCGTGCGTGCGTGCGTGCGTGCGTGCGTGCGTGCGTGCACGTGTGTGTGTGTGTGTGTGTGTGTGTGTAGAGGAGAGTAGTAGAGTAGAGTAGAGTATAGTTTATTGATCCCAGGGGGAAATTAAGGTGTCAAGTAGCATACACACATAAATAAAGACATAAAGACATTGTCCACAAGACATAACACACATATTTACACATAAAATAATCATATATACAGTCCCAGGAAAAAGTTTGTACACCCTTTGAAATTTCTTACATTTCTGTCAAAATTGATCATAAAACATGGTCTGATCTTCCTGGAAATCTCAAGAAGGAACAATCAGAGTCTGATTTAATTAATTCCACCCAAACATTTACATGTTATCATATTTTTATTGGTCATAAGGCCATAACATTCACAGGAGCGCAGGGCATAAGTAAGTACACCCTTGCATTAAGTAGGTTTTAACCCTCAGTTAGTTGCAATATCATCAACCAGACTTGTCCTGTAGTTGCAGATCAGATTAACAAAACAATCTGTTTGTATCTTGTCTCCCTCTTCTTTAGATAACTGCCTCTCGTCAGCAAGGTTTGTGGGATGTCTGGAGTGCATAGCTTTCTTGACTTCGTGCCATATAATCTCAATTGTTTTTTGTCAGGGCTTTGACTGGGCTATTTCAGAATGTGTATTTCATTATTATGAAGCCATTCTAAAGTCGATTTGCTTCTAAAGTATGGGTTGTTGTCACATTTCAGGACCCATACTCTTGCGTGCTTCAACTGTGTGACAGACTTCCTCACGTTTTTTCTGTAAAATATCACAATAAACTTGAGTTCATTGTTCCACTGATAATAACAAACTGTCAAGGGCCTGAGGCAGCAAGGTAGCAGCATATAATGATGCTCCCGCCACCATACTCAGAAGAGGAGATGTAACCAAGAATAGCTAAAAAAAGGATTCATTCTGCCAATCTAAAATGAATGGGGTTTCTGTCCAAAAAAATATTGCTGCACCTTTGAGGTTTGCGAAAAAGCATTTATATGCTTCATAGAATTACTGCAAAATATTCTGTAGACCAACGTTGAAACCAAAGTTGAATTGTTCAGAGGAACACACAATGTCATGTTTGGAGGAGAACTGGAGTGTGTGTGTATGCGTGTGCGTGTGTGTGTGTGTGTGTGTGTGTGTGTGTGTGTGTGTGTGTGTGTGTGTGTGTGTGTGTGTGTGTGTGTGTGTGTGTGTGTGTGTGTGTGTGTGTGTGTGCGTGTGCGGGCGCGTGTGAGTGCGTGTGTGTGCGTGCGTGAGTCTGTGTGTGTGTGAGTTTGTGCACGTGTGTATGTGTGAAGAAAAACATATCGTGGCCTACCAACTTTTTCAGTGACACCCTGCTTAATACACTTCAAAGTACTGAAAAACAGCTAAGAGGGGAGAGGAGATGACCAAAGTTGTAAGCATTATCGTATTATGTGCTTGTCTGTCTCTGTGCTCACACATGGTGCATGCATTTTGGTTTTTAAAAAATCCATTTGTGAGGGGGTTCCATTTGTTCCATCTTGATGGGGGGGGGCACATGTTGGTTACAAAATCTCCATCTTGTGACAGCTGAGTTGTGAGAAACAGACACAAGGATGAAAGAAATTGATATGAGCTATCTTGGTTATGTGTGTGTGTGCGTGCGTGTGTTTGTGACAGCAAGAGGGAGATGAACCATACTGTTAAGAACAGAGTTATGTGTTGGTAGGTGTTGATACGTTTGGTGATGAGTTTTAGTTGCCATATATGCCCTTCACAGTCTGCCTGCTAGACTCAGAACGGCACACCAAGTCTAAACACAGCGAGGACATACAGAGTTCAGAATGGAGAGGTCAGACTGCATGAGGGCATTTCTGCTGCTGACATTCATCTCTGCTGTCCATCTCAGCCCTGATCCTATTCTCATATTTGGGTTTAAAGGAGGAAGTGTTGTATTTTACGAAGAATGGTACAAAATGTATTTCTTGAAAGGTGATGACTTGTTGCTGTACAAGATTGATGAAGATGGAGATAGACTTCTGCTCAACTGTTCACAGCCGGACCGCCCACAACCAGACGGCTACAATTTCACCTGCTCAGGAGGATTCAGGAGTTTTGAAATAAACAACCTCACCATGTCCCATAGTGGAGACTACAGGATGGAGAGGAGGAGGAGAGGACATAACAGCTCAGTAGAAACCACCGTCTGGCGCCTGACTGTCTGTGAAGAAGGTGATGTGGACTGGTCTCCAATGGATTCTGATATTGTATTTGTTAGAAATCGCCGTGCTGTCATTTGTAGGTTTGATTCTGCTCTGGGTAACGGCAGCAGTCTGCAGCTGTATGAAGTTGACATTTCTAATTGTGACTTTGAGGATTATCTGGACTCTTACACTCTGGTCCTGGACACCAGCTCCTCTCTGGAGCCCCTCGTGCCACTCCAGAACGCCAGGCTGCAGGCCAACAGCTCTGTGGTCACACTGTCGGAAATTATTCGAGACTCACCGAGGGAACTTTTATGTGCAATGTGAAGGGGAGGTCAGTGCCAACGGGCTAGACCGCAGTGGCTAACATCTGCTCTCCAAATTATTACTACTCATGAGAATGAGAATGTCACTCTTCCTTGCCGTGTAAAGCAGGACGTCCACTGGTCTACACCCACTGGAGTTGTCAGAATCAGCAGCAATCAGACCCGCCCACAGGAAGTGATGTACATGCTGAACGGCAGCCAGTCTGGAGACTATTCCCTCATCATTCCCTCTGTGTCCCACCAACATGCTGGGTGGTACAGATGTGGAAATTCAGATCCATTCATGAATACAAGCTTTCTCTCAGTGTGTGTTGAGTTCTCCCCTGTAACTGTGACATTCTCTCATGGTGAAAGTGTCCTTATGGATGCGCATGTAAATGATTATCAGCTTCTGTGCAGTGTCCAGTGGTTCCGTCAGATAGGACTACAGCCACAGATGCTGATCATAGAGTCGATTGTCAAATCATCTGTTGACTTCCTCCATGTGAGTAATGTGTGTATACCTGAGGATCTGGTGGGTAGAGTGACTGAGTTCAACTCCAGCACGTCTCTGAACATCTCCAACCTCACAGCAGAGAACAGCGGGGTGTATACGTGAAAAGTCATACAATTTAATTTCACGAATTATAACTTCATGTATGTTTGTCATGAGGGGAGCATCCGCCTTGTGTACAGGGATCGGTTTGGGGTGCACAGTCCATTCTACAGAGCGTACGGTCCACTGCTGGGCTGTGTGCTGCTGGGCCTGGTGGCTGCTGTGATCTGGCTCAAGCTGAGGAGCAGAGGAGTGCTGACCCCTGGTGGTCAAAAGATGGAACTGCAGGACATTGGAGATGAAGACATCTACGATGACGTGGAGGAGGCTGAAGACAGCGTCTAAATCCGACACAACACTCTCCTGTGTGTGTGTGTGTGTGTGTGTGTGTGTGTGTGTGTGTGTGTGTGTGTGTGTGTGTGTGTGTGTGTGTGTGTGTGTGTGTGTGTGTGTGTGTGTGTGTGTGATGCTGTGACTCTGCGTCTTCGCATCACGTGACTGAGTCACATGACCACCAGCCAGGAAATGGCTGCTATTGTTTTTAATGTTTGAATGAACTATGAGAGAACCATGAACTGAGATCGCTAAAATGTTTG
Source organism: Engraulis encrasicolus (assembly GCF_034702125.1). Classification (NCBI taxonomy): domain Eukaryota; kingdom Metazoa; phylum Chordata; class Actinopteri; order Clupeiformes; family Engraulidae; genus Engraulis; species Engraulis encrasicolus. The sequence continues at coordinate 34,035 of NW_026945568.1, read as the reverse complement.
CTTTTAACCTTTACTGTTCACCATGTGGATTACTGACATCTTGGACTGCTTTTAAACACCTGCTTGTAAACTTGTGAGTAGTTTCCCTGCGAGAGGGTGAGTGCACGCACCAAACTCCCAACATTGTTTCAATTGTTTGTTTGCAATGTGTTTACCAACTAGCGAAATGCTAACATGCTTTAAAATGTCCAGTACTTTCAATAACAACAAGTAGACGGTCTATTTTCAATCTTTGAAGTTTATTGATAAATGTAAGGTTAATGGTAAAGTAGAAGCAGAGTCTCAAAGTGTTTACCTTTTTCTCCCGGCATCTCTGGCTGCAGTGTTAAAGGGGCGCGCACCTCCACTGTCATGCCTGAAATACTGTTGTTGCCGAGTGGGGCGCGTTCGCGCACTGCGCTCGTGCGTGAGCTCAAAATGGTTTCATCCAATCTAAATTAATATTCGCTCCTAAAGCAATTTGGTTTTAATATTATTGTATGAATATGATGTGTACTTTTCCTGTATTAGGAACATTTCTTGCCTTTTCATTGAATGTCTTTACTTTGGCCAGAAAAGTCTTTTCTGTATTTTTAACCCCTAGTTTCCTGTAGGCCTAACGTTGGTTTGTTCCAATTTAGTAGGGAGATTGATGTGTCTTCAAAATGTCCTGTGTTTTCTGTTAGTTTTAGGCCAGCCATGCGTGCACACTTATGTTAGTGAGAGCCTCAGAACTCAGTACAGTGAGTCACTTTATTGCACAAAGTTATTTTGTTTGACTTAAGTTGCTTAACTTTTTGTTAGCTATTTTTTTCTCTTTTCTTTTGATCCTCATGTCAGTGTTTGTTTATTTGCATTTTTGACTTTAGTTTATTTCTCACTGTCAATAATACGGATTTTGGCTGTGGAAAAAATAAAACAACCTTCAACTTTTGCACAAAACCTTCTTATGGACCTGCATCTCTGTCAAACTTGTCTGTCACGGCTACACATCTTCACAGTGTGTGTGCATGCGTTCATGTGTGTGTCAAGTCAAGTTAAGTCAAATCGGCTTTATTGTCAAAATTTCTTTACATGCACTGGTCATACAAAGAATTGAAATTATATTTCTTAATTTCCCATGCAGACTCCTGTGGTCAGAATTTTGAGATGTTCTCTCATGTTCAATGCCCTGTCATTTTGTGCGTATTTTGTGATTTGTACCATTGTAAAAACGGTTGATGCTGTGATATAACTATGTGTAATCCACATTGTGTTGTGTGTTGTTTCTGTAAAGCTGCTGTATATTATGTTGTTGAGTGCCGTCTGGACTGAGTGAGGCCGCCACCTGTGTGAATTTTATAAAATCAATACTTTCATTAGTACTGAAAATGAGTTTTTATTGTATTCCTGTTTTAAATTTCAAAACACCATTATCCCGTAGCCCCTTAATGCACGCCGCACCTCCTGAGGCACGCTGTAATAGACATTGAAAGTTAACTACTATAGTACTACAGTAATGTAACAGTGCACAGGGCCTTTAGTAATACAGTACGACTTGGTCATTGGCAATCTGGTAACAGCTAATTTATTATTGCGTGTCTTAAGAGGTTGTACAGCTAATATGTGTTGTACAGGAAGTATTCAGCAAGCAAAAAACTTTCCCAGACATTTGACCAGAAGCCGGCAAGAGCTGAAGCGTGTCAGTGTTGTTTACAGTCACAATCAGGGGCCGTTTTAGCTTTTGTTCTTCAGGGGGACCTGGTTCCTGGTGCTGACAGTGGTACCTGACAGAGGTAGCTGAGAGAGCAAGCGTTCCATTTCTATTTCAGATTTGAGATTTTGTTTTCAAAAGGCTTTCAATTTTAAATAACAGTTCACTCTGAAGGACTACCCACAAGTCATGACATTACATTTTCCCCCACGGAATCTAACTTACATTACCTACATACTGTATGTAATCCTTGTGATTGGTAGCCTACTGTGTGTCATATATGCACCCTAATGGTTGTCATAGTTCTTATGTGATTGAGAGGAAAGAAAAAGAGAGAGGGAAATATAATAAAGTAGGCCTATAGGAAGTATTATACAGTGTTAATACAAAGCCAGATGAAAATTAAGCTTTTTTGTCAAAACTTGATAGCCTACTGTTAGGGCAGCTCTACAGGTACAGTAATTTGAACAGGAAGCTTGTTCCATCATTTGGCAGCATAATGGCTAAATGCAACAAGTAGAGAAGACACTGAAGAACTAAGACTCCTAATTGGATGGTATTACTGCATATCTGCAATATATTTATTTAGGGCTAGGCCATTGAGTGACTTAAAAATAGTCAGAAGAGTTTTCTCTCTCATGTGCGCTCCTTGCACCACAAATCACAGTTCCAATTGGTAGCTCAACAGATAAATATTCATCGTGACTTTTTCAAATCTGACACCTCCTTCTCAAGCAAACATAAAAATAACAATGAAAACATCCCCTGCCCGAAGTCATGCTGATGATGGGAATCTCGCAACAAGGTGTACGCTCCCTGTCACACATGTAAATGGACAGTAGAAACCGCACAGGCACCAACGTCACTCCTCATTCCGAGCAAGTATGTTCCAATAACTATAACAATACACTTCACACAGTTCCCAATCATTATCAGTAGGCTAAGTGAGAAGTTGGAGAGCCCGCATTCTCACATTACAATTACAGCATTACCAAAATATGGATAAACCTCCCCTGCATATGGGCGAACCTCGATTATCAATGTAATGGTGACTCGCCGTAATATACTTTTCAGCCGAGATTTGCCTGCTGTTCGCTATTCCAAGGCTGAAGCATGTTTCATTCCCTCGAGTCACAACTTCTAAACGCTACCAGGCAGATATATAATTTTGACTGTCCTGATGGTAGCATAGGCTATTAGTAGTAACAACCCCTATTTAGCACTATGTTCTCATCATTTGTACTCTGATTTTTTCCTGATACATTTGCAAAGAAATGGCATGGTTTCCACAGTAGGCCTAGGTTGATTACGCATTGTATTTCATCTGTATTTGACTCCCCTTTCCGTCATATTGCTACCTCAAGCTTTTGTGATTCTGTGGTCAACAGAGAGCCCCATAACACTGGCGAAAGTGAAAGTATTGTGCATCGCAAGGCACCACCTGACAAAATCTTAGCCACCGCTACCTATGTTAGGCTAAGCATGTTTCACGGATATCCACAACCTAATAATGGACGATTTTAATGGTCTATCATTGCAACACTTTTTTTTTAACAACATTTACCAGCTTACAAAATTATGTCAGTTATGATGACAATCAATGTTATCATAGTCTGCACATATCACTAGCCTACAGTAGCCTACACCACTTTATTGTGTGTAGTGTGCATCATACCTTCTCATCACAAGAATATGCACGGATTTGGGTTCTGCCTCGGCTGCATGATTAATCCAGAAACTACTTTAGCAAAAATCATAACTGAACACAACTCTGGCGGCAAACAGTTGCATGAAGATGCAAACCAATCAGAATAGGTGTTGCAGACCCCTCACAAGACCTTTCTTGAAGTTCATACACAGGGTTGCCAGATGGGGCAGTCGCAGCAGAATAATGCACAGGGGCAAAGCGACTCATTTCCAATACAATTCACAAATAATATTTTAAAAGGCTCCTGAGCTAGTGGGGCCGAGCCAAGTCACGGTGGGGCCGTGGCCCCACTAAAAATAGCCTAAACTCGCCCCTGGTATCGACTTTGACGTTGGCCCTACCTAGGCAACAACAACATGGAAGGCAACGTGAGTTATTTAGCCTACTGTGATGACAAAACCCTCTTTTAAGCAAACTCCCTCTATACGAATGAAGTTGTTAACGTTTGTGTTCATATGTTGGGATCTTGATAATACTACAACCGAAGTTGATGATCTATCAAGCCGTATTTGTATTTTAAAGGAAGAGTCCACCCTTTTTTGATTTTCACATATTTGCAGTATTTCCCAGCATTATTCATGAATGTGCATATAATTTTTATCTATTTGTTTCCATTGCCTAGTTTAACAGTATAGCCAAATTAAGCTTAGCAATGCAAGTCTATGGGGCAAACAAAACATTAATGTACTTATAAAGTAAAAATTACTTTAAAATTCACCAGAGTGCAAAACAGTTATTTAATCCTGTCCTGTGATAACTTGTGGCTTGATGCTAATGCCCCCATTCACTTCCAGAGATTATGCTAAGCTATGCTAATAATTCTGATCCAATGAATCTGATTACTGAAAAAAATGAGAAGAAAATGATATGCACGTTCATGAATAATGCTTGGAAATACAGCAAATGTGCGAAAATCAAAAAATGGTGGACTGTTCCTTTAAATCCAGTGATTCTGACATATGCTGCCCACTGGGTTACACTGTGGAATCCTCGCCGTGGGGAGTGGACATGGCATCCATGATTCGAGTTGGCCAAACTCTCTTTATTAATGGCTCTGTGTAGATGAGTTGGATAATGTTGTGCGGCATTACACCACTAGGTGACGCCCTTGTTGTAACTGCAGATGAGGTGGACAGTGTTGTGCGGCATTACACCACTAGGTGGCGCCCTTGTTGTAACTGTAGATAAGGTGGACAGTGTTGCGCGGCATAACAGTAGATGTGCGTGCCAATGGCTCATCTGGAACAGCAGGTCTCTGCTTTTACCCTTTTACCACACTGTACATCCATGATCATCCCAAAGGCAGGTAGACACACACGCACACGCACACACGCACACGCACACACACATGTGCACGCACACACACACACACACACACACACACACACACACACACACACACACACACACACACACACACACACACACACACACACACACACACACACACACAGTAGGCCTAAACCTCTCAGTGCTCCCTACTGGAGGGTCTTCAGAGTGTCAGAGTCTGTGACAGCAGTATATAAATCTATCAACAGCCTTTTAATCTGAGCTCTTACACTCCCAGGGGTTATCAACTGGTTTTGACCCAGGGACAACCATTCAAATTGAGCTGTAGTTCGCGACCAACTGTGTTTGTGAATTTTAGTAGCCTATATTTGTAGTAGATACAGTAGCCTATTTGTGCAGATTAGCCTGCTGGTGGGCCTGTTCACACTTTGATTAAAAAAAAAAAAAAAAAAAAATTCTCAACTACATCATAAAAACGTTGCTACGACAATCTCAAGAGCTATATACAACAGTTTACGAGTTTACAATTAACAGTATTTTTTACAATTGTTGACGATAAAGTTATTACACAGAGTCAAAGTAGGTAAACCACTAACAGTATTGTATTGCTCCTGTAACCAATACTCAATAACCCATACTGTAAATTACAGGTCTAAATAATAATCGTAATGTATTGATGCATCGATGTATCGGCCAGCGATTTAATCGAATCGCATCGTACTGGGGGTATTCAGTATCGAAAATAATCGAATCGCTGGGCCCCATCTAATGACCTAGCTCCCTAACATAATAGTAGTGGAAAAATAATTGGAAAAAATATTGAATCGAATCGCATTGTATCGTTGGAAATGATTAAGTATCGAAATCGATAAGAAATCGATACCGTATTGTATCGTCATGGAGGCTGTGATTTACACCCCTACTGTAAACAGGCCTAGCTGTAAGTCACTTTGGATAAAAGCATCAGCTAGTGTAATGTAATTTCATGATGAACATCTGCGGGTAAAACTACAGGGGAGTCATGGGTAGGGCATCAGACTTGTGGCCCAAAGGGATGGGGGGGAATGTTAACCAATGTGCTCCCCCATCCTCCTTCATGAGAGGTACCCTGAGCACTGTCTCGCCGCACTGCTCCCTTGGGGCGCCGTTGGGGGCTGGACCCTTGCAAGGGTGTGGCATGACTGCAGTTTCGCAGTGTGCACTTGTGTATCACAATGACAATGGGAGTTGGAGTTTTCCAGGTGGGCTTTCACTGTTTGGCGGGTTTTCCCTGTAAATGTATGGCTATAGAAATCAAGGTAACACTTTACTTGACGCCGGTGTCATAAGCATGTCATTACAGTGTCATGATAGTGTCATAATAGTGTTATGCACGTTGTCATAAACAATAAGTCCATGTCATTAACATTTTATGACTGTTGGCCGGTTGTCTTTGCCATAACCGAATGTCAATTAAGGCCAACAACCCCTTATTCTTATTTAGTACCCCTGTCACTTTATGTGACACCATGTCTCTTTGATAGGATGCACTAGGTCACTTTTGGTATTATCCATATGTTCATTGTGGGTTGCTTGAATGTTATGTGTGTCCTATGTCCTGAATGTTTTGTATGAGCGAAGCTCACTTCACTACAAATCAAATCTACCCTTGGGTACCAATAAAGTAATCTAATCTAATTTAATCTAATCTAACAATTCACTGCCTTCAGATGATTTTTGGCCATTCCTCACAGTCACATCTGGCAACTCTGATCTGGCACTCTGGAGTGAAGTTACTGTATATCTATTGCATACAGCCATCACCGCTTCCAAGGAGGAGAGAATGAAATGCTTCACTGGGTCAAGTTTAATAAAAAAAAACAAACAACAACAATGTGCTCATCAAAAAACTTGGGTGTCCAAACAGCTATGTAAAGATGAAAACAAGTTCATTGTAACACACAAACGTACGCGTGAGCACACACACACACACGCACGCACGCACGCACGCACACACGCACGCACACACACACGCACGCACACGCACACACACACACACCAGGGCTTGACATTAACTTTTTTTGCTTGCCGGCCACTCTGGCTAGTGGTTTTCCTGAGTCCCTAGCCATCCAGCTATTTCACTGGCCACAAATTAGATTTGTTTTTCCCATCATGATGCTGTACATCTAACCTCAGAAGATAGGTGCTTAAAAGCAAGAAGATGAGTGCATGGGTTTCTACATGGAACAAATAGAAACTGAGTAACTGAGTTTTTTCTNGAACTTAAATACAAGCAGTTGATACACAAGGGGCAAAGTGCAGAAAGTATGCTATTCTGAAATGTTATATTAATAAGCTACCTGTCAAAGTCGCTAGTGACAGTGAAATTGTTTGCAGCAACAGCAAAGTTTTACCAGCATTTGGCCGTTTTGCAGGTGCCGGTGTCAAGCCCTGACACACACACACACACACACACACACACACACACACACACACACACACACACACACACACACACACACACACACACACACACACACAGACGCAGGCGCAGACGCAGACGCAGACACACACACACACACACACACACTGTAAACCTCTCAGTCTTCCTCATGCCAGAGTAATGAAGGCTCCTTTGTAAAGAGTGCTTTTCATCTGTAGGTATATAGTAATCACAGCTCCATTTCCCCTGCAGGTATTTCCTGCTCTCGAGCCGTATGGCTTCTGTATTCATTAATGGTTCAACGTTGATGCACAATCAGCATGGCGAGTGTTGATTTCTCTCCATCTCTACCTCTTCTGAATTAGGTGTTGTTTCCACGTAGCAGGATATTTTTTTAACAGGGTATTGTTTTCTCCTCCCATATGAAAAATAATTATATGATTCATATAGCCTACAGCAAACATGCATGTTCCTTACATGAAATCGTATAGAAAAAATGTGCCAGATTTGCAAGTGTCACTTATGCGTTTTCTAATATATGTCTATCATCATAGTCGATTATGGCCGCTTTTCGAAAAGAAATACTATATAGAACTTATACGCATGCCACATGGATGCATGCAGTATTCTTATAAGAGTTTGACATGTCCAAAATGCATAATACTATGCTATATTATATTGACTTAAAACATAGGAGAAAACTACTATATTCCTATAGAAATAATGCACGTTTTATGTTAAAATCATATTGAAGTCTTATTCAATTTATGTATGACATAACATGTTCCGTAGTTGGATTTTACAGACTTTCTATATGAAGTTTACAACTTGAAATGTAATATTCGTATATACATTTTATAAAGTTTATACATTTAATTATATGCAAACCTTATTTAATTCGTACATTTCTTAAACAGTTTCTGACACCAATATTTATATGAATTCTGCACATTTCTCATATGAAGCATGAGACTTTAAATGTAATATTCGTATATAACACAGGCCTAGACAGTCTAAATAAGCTCCCAGAAAAAAACAACCTGACGAAGAACTTCACTCATCATGGTTTTTTATTTATCTTTCTTGACTGTCATGTTGAACAATCGCGTGCCGTGGCTGCCTTCCTTCCCTCATCAGTCGACGGGGAAACATCACACCAGCGCTCCGATCTGAAAAGGCAACAGGTGTAGAGCTAAACTTAGAGCTTTCATGTAAATTTCGTAGGATGACAGTCAGACATTGCATCACGACATGGAATGGACAACGCTCTCTTTCACATCTCTATCCCGTGACAGTAATGATGTTGAATATTATAAGATGTACAATGTCCTACTTACTCTTGGTCCGTAAAAGCCGGGACTGAAGGCAGCAGACAGGCATCACCGTAGCAGGGTGGGTAGCTGGCTAGCCCTGTCCGACCCAGAGGTAATTCCACCTGCTTACTGTTGTGTTACGGGTTCGTCTGCATTGTGTAGTTGACAGTTGACAGAATGAAGGGATGTCCGCACAGGAGCTGCATGCGTTACTGTATTATTTACTGTTACAGATAAACGAAATACACAAACACATCAGTCGGGGGGTAATGCGCCTCTGTCCGCTCCTCTTCCTGGACATAAGATAGACAGGGGCTACATAAGTGATTCACATTAATAAAGGTAACACAGTATATTATAACAGTAGAATAATACATAAGGCATAGCCGCGATAACATTCCGAGCTAGGCGGAGCGATTAGCTATTCATGCTAGCGGGCTGACTAGCATCAAAATTGTCACACAAGGAATGAATGAGAGAACACAATACAAATGATTACACACCTGGTACAGATAAACGAAATACACATACACATCAGTCGGGGGGTAACGCGCCTCTGTCCGCTCCTGGCAAAGTAAAAGGACAAAACAAGAAACTAAAACTCTGACCAACGAACAGCAGCATAGCCACAGGCTTATCCTAGACCCGTGGCTATCAACTACGTGACAAGACAACGTGACAAAACAATATTTACACGACAATACATCAAGGGATGACTAGGGGAGTTATTAAAATAGAAGATTAAGACTCTGTAGAACATTGATGGATTACTAAGATGAAGATATATTATAGATGGATTTCAATATGATATGGGAGCAACATACATAAGGTAGACAGGGAAGAGTTGAGGGCAAACACAAGACAAGACGGAACGCCAGGAGGGACACAAGGCTACAAAGCGGACCGACCCCGAGCCACACATCAGGACTATACTGACATAGACGTGTGTAACCATTGAACAAACTAACAAATACAGTAATAGAACACACAAAACCAATTTCAGCAGGATTTAACAAGTGATTACTTTCTGCACCGTTACAGTTGCACAAGATTAAGAACAAATTCAGTTATTTGTAGCCCAACCACGGACACCTAAATTAAACTATGAGCCCAGGAGCGTGTTCCATTCTCCACACTCTGCACTGTGTACTGTGATACAGTGCACTTTCCACCCTCAACTTTAACGGCTTAATTTGAGGGTGAAGTGCAGGTCCAATTCACGTTCTGTCTGATACACTTCACGGAAATGACGGTTGTCGCGTGTCATCAGAGTTTACCAACCGTCAATATACAATTCATCACGGAAGACACTGTTCCTTGTGTTGACAAGTTTTAAAAGTTACCCCTTTCTCTTATACACATGGCTATTGTCTTTGGAATCAAAGCTATGCTGTCATCACAGAGATTCGGCAGTTTGACCAATCTGACACTCAACCAGAGAGGAAACTACGTAACAAACATGGCGGCCGTTGAGTGCGAAAAGTGTACATAACTCCACACTTCAAAAAATGGCCGGTTTGAGGGCGTTATCCGGGTAGTTTACAGTACACTTCACCGCCGCAATTAGAAATGCGTACCCAAACACAGTGCGGAAAGGGCGGACAGTACAAAGATTGGAACAGCCTCCAGGTACTACTTCATTCATTCACCAATGATGGACAGCATATGGGACGAGGGCGCAGTTCATCCATTAATTGCTAATAAATAATTAGCCTGGAATTCGTTAATGTGAGGTGAACATGATGCCACCGCTTGTGGATTTGTACAGTTAAAAACACTGTTGGTGCCAACCTGTTGTGACCATCACCAAACGTTGTAAAAGTATACCACGAGCAACATTCAGACCAATATAACAGTTTCACCAGAGTATTTGAACACTTGTGACCGTTTAACTTTAGAGCTACACAAGTTTGCTTCAGCCAAGCGGTTTGCTAGTAGCTGGCTAGCAAGCTAACATAAACGAGCTGTTAAAATGGGCACAACCTAGATCATCTTTATTTAACTGTGCATCCTCCATGTATCGGATGGCATTATATTTTAGCAGTAGGCCTATTTAGAAAATACTACAATAGCCAATGTAGTTCCCAATGTCTTTGAATGAATGAATTACCTGTCTCGTTTTGAAAACAACATGAAAAAACATACACTTTTTAAAGTCATAAAACAAAATCCTACTAAATATCAAAGTATTGATAGTATAGAAGCTTCAGATATACTTTTTGTACTTTTGTGAATCACCTAATATAAATAAATCAATACTTACTGGAGAGCGCTGTTCGGTCGTGTCTGCCCCAACAAAAACTACCAAAGTCCGTTAGATTTTACGGCGTGTCCGCGTTTGTGAATCAGATATGGATCCGGTTATGGTCCGCGCACTGACTTGTAGTGGGTTCGCGTTTTGACAGTAGAATTTGGGGCGGCGCACGGTGGCGACCCTGATCCGCCAAGGGGAACCCAAACGAATGTGACAGTGACACGGATGTGGTGACTTGAACGCGGATCCGCATCGGAGTCCTCTGCTGTGTGGGCTGGAAATAAGCTGCAACAAAATATTGCATGGTGCACTTTTAAATATGGCATACACATACTGTAACACATACAACAACATGGCACAAATACAGCACACATCTGATTGGCATTCATCCAAAAACAGCACTATTTTCCAATCTTTTTACTTATAAGAAATATATAAGCCCTTAGTAACATAAATTGTGTATGACATATATGACTGAAAATGAATTAAAAAAAATAGTTAGATTTGTATATGTGGGTTTGTGCCTTGTATGACCCTTATAATATTCTTATGGAACAGATATAATCCATATGCGTTTTTAATAAGACTTTTTCATATGGGCTGTGTGGATGTAACCGCAACAATAAATAAAAATAAAAATAAATACTCCATTGTTACAAATGCATTTCAGACCCCTAAATAGGATATTTTAAAAGCCTGCTTTTTTATACAGTATCTGGATTTTAAATATCTGCTACGTGGAAACGGAAGGCCAAAAAAATGTAACCAGGAGAAAAAAATATCAGCATATAAAAATATCCTGCTACGTGGAAACAGCTCCTTAGATTTGATAAATACACACTGTTGGACTCTGTCTGGAGTTACATAAGTTTACAATGCACTCTTAGCACCCAGATTTTTTTTTACTGTGCAGCAACACTCACTGTAAAACCTGATAAGTTAGTAGAACTCAAAAGTTTTGAGGTAACTGATTACCTAATAAGTTTTGAGTACATCAACTGTATCTTTTAATTAAACTTTACTTTAAAATTGTGAGTACATGAACTGTATTCTTTAAGTAATGTTAACCTTAAAAGTCTGAGTACATGAACTGTATTCTTTAAGTAAAGTTAGCTTTAAAACTGTGAGTACATGAACTGCATTCTTTAAGTAAAGTTAGCTTTAAAAATGTGAGTAAACGAACTATGTACTCAACTCAAATGTTTTGAGGTAACTGATTACCTAATAAGTTTTGAGTACATGAACTGTAATTTTTACTTAAAGTGAACTTTAAAAGGAAGTCTATGCAGGTGTGTGCGTGTGTGCGTGCATGCTCGTGTGTGTGTGTGTGTGTGTGTGTGTGTGTGTGTGTGTGTGTGTGTGTGTGTGTGTGTGTGTGTGTGTGTGTGTGTGTGTGTGCGTGCGTGTGCATGTGTGTGTGTGTGTGTGTGTGTGTGCATGTGTGTGTGCGTGTGTGTGTGGCATGTTGACAAGGCCAAAAACACTCAAAGGAAGAGGCGCAAGAATGAAGGACGTGTCACGAATATTTATGATGCCTAGTCCTCATGCTATGAACGGCATGTCAGTAAGCCAAGTATGTCAGTAAACATCACCTCATTTGAAACAGTCAAGAGAAATTATCCAACGTAATGGCAATCCCCTGCAAAGGTGACCCCCATGTAAAGATGCCTGTTATAGTGCATGAAGTGCTCATTATATCTTATCTAGCCTGGCTGGTTTACAACCGCTACAATCTTTAAGTAAGCATTCATGGGGTTTTTCGGGAGTCGTTCCAAAATGTTTTCGGTGATAAAATCAGGAGGCAAGGTCAAACACACTCTTCAGATGCATCAACATGCATCCAACTCGGGCTGCAAATGTAATTAGAGTCATTCATTACACCGCGAATTAACGCGTTACAAAAATTAACGTGATTAATTTGAATTCAAACGCATTTGGATTCTTATAGGCTAGTAAACCAGCAGGCAATCATTGAAACTTTGTTCAAAAATTGTTCAATGGGTCTAAATGCCTGCAGTGATGACAAGAATGTCACAACGGTGTGTGAAGAATTTACCCCTCCTACTTTCTGTTCTTTTGCTGACATATGTTAGGGGTCTTACACACCAGGGCGGTAAAGCGTCGCGGAACGGCTGTGTTTTTTACCGGCGTTGGGGAAAATACATTGAAACATATCTGTCCTTACACACCAACCGGCCGTAGTCGAGCGTCAGCGGCGCGGGAGCCGGCTCCGCGCCGCGCTACATTTGGAAAATAGATCTCGAGCGTGTTTTCACGCCGGCGACCGGCGGTGTCTCATTCAAATGAATGGCAAAGTAGCATGCTAGCTTTGGCTGTGGGGAGGGTTTTGAATAGGACTGGCCGCGCACGCCGACGCTGTCAGTGTGAAAGGCAGAGAAAAACACGCCGGCCAAAACTAAGCAGAAAGACCGCGTTCGTCCCGGGACCGTTCCGTTCCGCCTTGGTATGTTTTGGCCCTTAATCCCAACTATGCGGCGTTCAAGTGGTAAAACTGGTGTTGGTTTGAAGGTGCTCTTTGGCCAAGACGTAGAAAACATCAAAAAAGGCAGGACGCCAAGGCACTCTTCTTAGGTAAAACCGCTTAATTGTAGAGGAGTTCATGTTTGAACTTAAATAATTTAAAAAATATATTATTTATATTTTATTTCTTTATATTTATAATTATTTAAGTTCAAACATGAACTAGCCTCAAACACAAGCAGGTAATTGGCAGCCTGACACTGCATGAAAAGAGGAATTTGTGGATGAGTTTTGCACCTTAAATTGCCTCATACCTCAAGCCACAGCATTTGCGGCTCCCCCATGCCCTCCTCCCATCCCCTTCTTAGGAGAGCCTTTAATATGTAAATGCCAGTGATCAGGTCGGGAGCTGCCCCAATCAATTTCAAGTGGGGTGGGGTGGGGTGAGGTCAGGTGGGTGGGAGGGAGTGGGGGGTCGGCAGGCCTGTTTCTAGGATTTTGGGGTCCCTAGGCAACGGGATTGTTGGGGGCCCTAGGGCATTTTTTGACCTTTTACTAAAATGTGTGTGTGTGTGTGTGTGTCTGTGTGTATGTTTGTTCATGCTGCCTAGTGGTGTTTTTCAGAATCACTAACCATTAAACCAGGGGTAGGGAACCTATGTCTCGAGGGCCCTTGAGGCCGTTTTATCCGGCCCCTGATATCATTATAATGTTTTGCAACTTCACATGAAATAGGCCTATGACATATTTTGCAGGTCTAAAGGAGTCTTAGAAATTACATTTCCAATGAAATTAAGTTATATTCAGGGGACCTAGAAAAGGTGGGGACTGTTTTAAAGGTGTCTACCTTTCACTGCATGAAAAGAGGAATTTGTGGATGAGTTTTGCACCTTAAATTGCCTCATACCTCAAGCCACAGCATTTGTGTCTCCCCCATGCCCTTCTTAGGAGAGCCTTTAATATGTAAATGCCAGTGATCAGGGCCTCGTTTCCCGATAACGATGGTTCTTAGCCTTACGTGTGTCGTTAACCAGTGATCCTACGAATGTTCTTAGATTTCCTACGACTGTTTCCCAAAGACACTCGTACATGAACGCGCGTGCACAGCCTCTAAGATCATTCGTAGCGTCGCTCTTAAGGATCGCTGTCCACATATGTGGTGCTGAAGTGTCCTCGGAGTGAACTGCGCCGTTATGCTGCTAAACCATTTACAAAATGTAAGTCGTGTGTCAGTATCAAAAGTTGTTTTCTATAAGGGTGGGACTACATTTGTAGCAGTTTGCAACTATCGACAGGAGTTATTGTTGGCAAATGAAATAAAATGCACACACACAATGAAATCATGCAAAACCACGAGCTACGCCGTTAAACCAGGCAAAGCGCGTGTAGTTGGCTACCGTGCTTAATATTTAAGAAGACAAGTAGGCCTAGTAGTTCCAAATTGGAATGCGCATTTGGGGAGCGGCGCGCAAAGTACCGCGCACTCAAGGCTTTAACTGTGAGGAACATTTTGCACGGCAGTCTGCTGTTATTAAAACAAAACATCTACACGAATCCCCATCGCTGCCTTTTTATGTCATAGTTTACCCTTAGCCTACAACTATCGTGTCTTTTGTGCATCGCCTTCCCTTTCTTAGGGTAGGCTAGGCCTACTTGAAAATGAAAGAGGGTGCAACGACTCGCTGACCGTTTTCTTTTTTTTAATGTTTCGGTAGTGACCTTCCGACATCACCACTCTTGTCTCTGGTCGCCGAAGCCCCCTATTTATTTTGCGTGTGGATGCCTTGTTCTTGTTCACGAAGCACCCACACAAATTATGATTGATCACAGTTTAATAATGCCCTGATTTATCAAACACAGCTGAACTATTTTACTGCCGGTAAAATATTTTAACACATTGCTTTTATTTTATACACTTACACAATTAATGTTACCTTCTTATTTTCGTTACAGTGTCAACTGTGCCATGATATTTACACTCCCGTCTTAAAACATCAACTTGAAGCGCAAGTTTCCTCTTCTCCTGTGGGTGTCTCCACTGTGCCATGCCACTCGCGTCTTAAAACAGCAATCTTATGCGCAAGTTTCTTCTTTTCCCTTCATATCCTGTGGGTGTCTCCACTGTGCCATGCCGTTACGATCAATCTTAGCGCGTTAAGACTACTCCAGATCACTCGTGGATTTCTCTTAGAGTTACGTGTCAACCTGCGATGGATCTTTGCTAAGTTGGCTTTGGGAAACGCTCCGTGAGCTCTACGATGGTGTTACGTGTGAACTTAAGTAGCACGTAGCGTTAAGTAGTACTTAAGGCCCTTTCGGAAACGAGGCCCAGGTCGGGAGCTGCCCCAGTTAATTTCAAGTGTTCTATGACATATTTTGCAGGCCTAAAGGAATCTTAGAAATTACATTTCCAATGCAATTAACCCTCTGAGGTCTACGGCCTCAGTATTTTCAAGTATTTTCAACTAACAGTAAGCATCTATGCAAAAGTGGAATATATGGTTGTATTCTGAAAAGCCTGACAAGAAATAATCTGAAAGAAAATTGGATGTCATACAAACATGTTTTATTTAAATTGAGTATAAACACAACTGTACAAAAAAACAGGTTTCAGAGGTCTTCAAAAAGTGCAAGAAAACACACAATAAATATATCTAGCCAAGACTTTTGAAGTTTGAATCTTGTAAACAAATGTGTTGACTGCATAAAAGTAAAAAGGGCATTTAGAAATGTTTTGTTGTTTTCATACAAAATGCAAAAAAGAAAGACTATGCCACTGCCACTGCCTGTCTCATTTGAATACTAATGAGATAGGTGTGAAAAACCTCTAATGGCCCACACCCCCCTGTCAATCTCCATGTGCTCTGATAGCACACCCAACTGTCACTCTCTTTGTCCTGTGGCAGGACACTGTGTTTTGCCTAGCTGAAAGGGGCGTGTTGTCACCTCTGAATAGCCACTCAAGCACCGGTACTTTACATGTGAATAGCTATAGGTGTGGCTGCTACAGGCAGAGAGTACAGAATATGCGAAGATTTCTTTTCACTTTCTTTAAATTGGGCCAGCTATATAATTTATTTAATATATATATATTTGAAATCTGGAAGGTCTGAGGTTTCTAATGGTGTAACGTATGTGTTTCAATGACAACAACTCACAGAGTTACAGATTTGTTTTTGGAGACATGTCAAATTGCCCTCTGAAGGGCAATTAGACCTCTGTGTGTTAAAGTAGTTTTGGAATGCAAGACTGAAACTTCTTCCTTCATAGCAGTCCCAGAGGATTTTATTTATATGTTTGAGGCAAAACGTGCCATTTGATTATTTTTTTATATATAGATTTCTCTCTACTTTGACGTTTGATTTAAAGACTTCCTTATTTTAAAGCACGTTGAGCTGTATGGTGTATGAAATCCTCATTATAAATAAAACTGGCCTTGCCTCAAAGGCCTCTACCAATCCCTATATCTCACAGCCCTATGAAGTGTAGAGCATGTTTTACAGCTGTCTAAGATACAGATCAACATATTACAATTGACTAAGATACAGATCAACATATTACAATTGACTAAGATTCAGATCAACATATTACAATTGACTTAGAACAGAAAGTGGGAGGGGTAAATCTTCACCGTTGTGACATTCTTGTCATAACTTGCGTGCTATCTCCATAATATATCATTTTGAACATTAATTGCAAATCTGTGGAGGCATTTGGCATGCACACACACACACACACACACACACACACACACACACACACACACACACACACACACACACACACACACACACACACACACACACACACACACACACACACACACACACACGCATGGTTACTAAATACCACCAAGTAGGAGGTTACTAATGTGAAATTCGAAACTTGGCACGCACACACACGCATGAAGACAGGCAAGGTGAAACACACTTCTAGAAGCAGCAAGAATAGGATCACCTCTCTCAACCTTCAAGAAACAATTACAGACTCTCCTCTAATGTCTTGACTATTTACTGCACTGATTTCTGAGCGGACTCAGACCCAGGGTACGGTAGACTCTAAGGTGTGTGTGTGTGTGTGTGTGTGTGTGTGTGTGTGTGTGTGTGTGTGTGTGTGTGTGTGTGTGTGTGTGTGTCTGTGTCTGTGTCTGTGTCTGTGTGTGTGTGTTCAACATAAACTTTTCCTTATTATGAATATTTTATATTTAAAGTAACTTTGGAATGTAAGACTGAAACTTCATCCTTCATAGCAGTCTAAGAGGATTTTATTTATACGTTTGAGGCAAAACGTGCCATTTGATGAAGTTTTTATGGTTTTGTCTCTACTTAAACGTTTGATTTAAAGACTTCCTTATTTTAAAGCATGTTGAGCTGGATGGTGTATGAAATGCACATTATATATAAAACTGTTTTGTCTGCCTTGCCTTACAGGCCCCTAATCTCTACATCTCACAGCCCTATGAAGTGCGGAGCAGGTTTTACAGCCGTCTAAGGCAGTGTTTCCCAACCTTTTTTGTCTTCTGTACCCCCTAAGCCTTTTTTATTGTACCATGAGTACCCCCTAACCAATGATACAGTATGTATCTATGTCTTTATCCCCACTCAATTAACCCACATTCAAAATTAATTTTTTTCCACGTACCAACTGAGGTGTGCTCGCATACCCCTAGTGGTACACGTACCCCTGGTTGGGAAACACTAGTCTAAGGTACAGATCAACATATTCCAGCCTTCTAGGGCACAGTTAAACATATTACAATTGACTAAGATACAGAGCAACATATTCCAGCCTTCTAAGGAACAGATCATGCTATTCCAGTTGACTAAGATACAGATCAATTGACTAAGATACATGCTCCTTTATTCCAGTTGTCTAAGATACAGATCATCATATTACGGTCATCCGGCCAGCTAACCCCTTAGCACAAAGCCTCTGTTATAATCGTATTGTCACCAAAATGGTAATGACCAAGTCTTCATTTGTTACTTAAAACTTCATTGGCATAGTAATGTTGTGATGATGTAGTTGAGTGTTTTCAGCAAATAATGAACGACAGTGATTCCCAACCAGGGGCATGTGGACCACTAGGGCTTTGCGAGCATATTGCAGGGATTACAAGGGAAATTTTAGGCTAATAATGTCAAATATATGGAGCATAGTCACACTGGGATAGGCAAAGAGATACAGTATAGAGCATAAGTGAGGGGGTAATCATGGTATGACAAAAAGGGCCAGGGGGTATCAACACAAAAAAGGTTGGGAAACACTGAGTAAAGTACAAATCAAATCAGATTGGGCAACACTGGTCTAAGGTAGATATATACATATCAAAATCACAGCTGTCTTATATACACATGAGCGTTTGGAAGCTGTTTTAGCACGAGGTCAAAAGTTAGCGTACAAGTCTATATTTCTGACTGATGGTTGTGACTGTGGGGGATGGGCCTATTGTTGCCCTACAAAGGCTAAGGGTAGTAACTAGGCCTACAGTGAAACTGAAAAAAATGCCTTCAAAGCCTTGGACTTAGGTTAGATATTGTAGTTACTGCAACTTCAACACAGCGATACCTCTTAAACAGGACACAGTTTGACCATACGGCTTTGTCACAAGATAAAGGAGGTGTAATGAAGACCAGTCTAAAGTAAACTAATCTTTTCAAAATATGTAGTTACTGCACTTTGCCTTTATAGGGCAGTATTGGTGCCCATTTGACTGTTTTGTTGATGCATCTAGGGCTGTTCGAGTACGTAACATAATCTAGTTATGAGTCCATATCCTGTTGTATTCCTTAGAGATGAAGTTAAAGGGGAAATCCGGTGTAAAATGGGTTAAATGGTGTTTAGGCATGATGCTGAGGGCTAACCTCAACTCCATTCGTGCCTTGCAATGAGAAATCCAGCCCTAGTTAGCGGATGCTATTACTGTGGTTCAGCAGGGCATAGAAGTAGCCATCGCTATAAATTTCTTCATTCCACCCATTTACAACGCTCAAAGTTGCTCAAAACTTCATTCTGAAGAGTCACTAGAAACACTTTAGAAACAATGCTATTCTTACAGGCTGTGCCACCGCCGATATAGCCAACGCCAGATCCAGTTTACCAATTAGAGACTGTCCAGTGTGTCCGCTCACTACTTTTCCGGGTGGTACTGCACTCTTGGGGCGCCAACGGGTGAGTGCAGACTCCATTCAGATGAATGGGCTGCGCTCTCTCGACAGCGCCCTCTAGGTGAACTGCAGGCATGGATTGACACTGGACAGTCTCTAACATTAGGGTCAAGGGTTAGGTAAGGGGTGGGCGATATGGGCAAAAAAGTTATCTCGATAATTTTTAGAATTTTCACGATAACGATAATTTGACGATAATGCTGTGCTGAAGAGCTTTCACTTTTTGAATTTAATAATATGCATATGCTGGACTGTAAAGTAATACTTCATCACTTGTCATGAAAACATATCCATGTAAATAAAAAATAGGTTTATGATGTATTGCTAATGATTCTGTTAAAGGACAGTCATTTTTGACTGGAAACAGTGCATTTGTAGATAGGAATCAGAACCTAACTATGGCAGCTGCAAATTGCACGTGTTGGATTTCACACATTGTAATTTAACTCACTGCGCGAGTCTAACTTAACATTACTTGTCCACCTAAGCAGTTATGATATCTATACATGCAGGTGGGTGTTTGAGTAGTGAGTAACAGCCAATGTAGTTGTAGAGAACAACATTGCTTAGCTTAGTTCGCTAACTAGCATGCTAACGCGATTTCTCAGACCAGAGACAAAGCTATTTCTCTTCCTAACTATTTGGCTTTCCATAATCACAGACAGTTGCTGATTAAAGCACATAGTTCCAAAACGCCCTCAGCATCATGCAATGGCTGGTTTAATGGTTGAATTCCTCATGTAAATCCACCATTTGGATAACAGCAACTCTCCTTCACTGCCCAGCAGCAGAAAGCTGCACGAGTGACACGAGACCTCTCTCTCTCCGTCTGCTGAAAACGCTGCAGCCCGCCCCCTCAGCTCATTGGTTCACAGACTTATTCTCCAGTTCACAACAACATTACTATTGGCTCAAAGGCTTGGCTGTTGTCGCTGTCTGGAGGAGTCCTGTCACAGCGCTTTGTTGAGTTTAGCGACTTGATAAAAATATCTCGATATTGCAAAATTACTCATCGTCAAAACAACATTCACGATAACTTCGCAGACGATATGTATCGCCCACCCTTAGGTTAGGTAAGGGTTTATAGGTTAGACTTAACATTAAGGATAAGGGTTAGGTTAGGGTTAGGCTCAGCATTAAGGTTAAGGATTAAAGGTATGTACACATAATTTAAATTCTTAACCCATTGATGCTGCATGCTTTATATGCATTAACCCAGTCAGCTGTCACTGGCGCTGCATTCAGAATGCTGACAATAATAAGATTTTAGTTTTTAAATTAGAATTGTGGTTATGTTACATCTGCATGAAGACATGCTATTGCATGATGAGGGTTATAGGTTTTAAATGGAACTTATTTCATATTTTATGTGCTTTGGATATTTAGGGTTTTATAGGTTGAGGGCACCTTTTCCTAAAAAGGTCTTGGGCATTAGGTGCCTTGGGCTTAAATGGGTTAAACCAGTCCTAATTTGGCACATTATTCAAGTGCCAAATGCATTCATTAAAGAGCAAACATTTGTCATATATTTTATGAGGATTTCTGAGTTAATTGTCTGATTTACAACCAGTTACTGCATGCAACGGTGGCAAACAAAATCAAGTTCATATGAATGGAAAGTTAACACAATAGATCATATTACCTTTATATAAACATTTTTACACAGTAGCCTCTTTGTGCAGACTGTTGACAGGGCCATTCAGCTGCTGAGAAGATTCAACTACATCATAACGACACTGCAATGATATTACTGAGGGCCATAAGTAGGCCTACCAGATTTAGACCATTTCAATTTTGGTGACAGTGAGGTTATAACATATTGTAGGCTCTATGCAAAAGAGTTAACATAGATATCTAAACTTCCTTGTTTAGTCAATTGATATTTCAGAATTAAGTTGGTTTTAGAGGTGGACCCTTTTCCATAGATTTTATTGACGAGCAAATGCATTCCAACTTACAGTAACAGCCTAGATTGCCATGCTGAGAGTGTGTGTGTTTCCCCCTTGCTCTATGCCTGTAACCATTGCCATTTAACTCTTTAATGGTGTCTTCCTCTTATGTCTTAGGCGAATCTGACAGAGAGGAAAATAAAGCCATGGTGAACCTAATGCCATTATTTCTCCCTCTGCTGATCTACAGTAAGCATGTGTTTTATACAGGTTTCTTTAAATAAAAAATATTTTTAAGACTTTTAAGGGAGGCCTTTTTTCAAAACTGTAAAAACTCAACAACTGCTCACACAAATCGCAAAACATTCTGACTCTTGGAAAACGAAGCACAAAACATTCTTAAGGCATATCAAAAGTATGCACTGGTTTTATATCAGAAAACACTTTGATTGCCATTAACTTGTGTTTTTGTGCATTAGAGAATTGTACATGCTGATTTGCAGAAAGTGAACTGGGGTTAAAATTGTTTCTATCTGCTAACTTGAGAGGTAGTTGTGAAATTTGAGTGTTTAGTTGTTGACATTTGTTGAAATGTTTTAAAAAAAAATATAATATGAAAATTTAATTAAAATGATACTGCATACATTCTATTTTTATTCACTTGTGTGATTCCTACTATTAATGAATGTAGATTCACAACTGTTTTGTCCATGTGTGTGCATCTGTATGTATGGCGTGCACACTCTTATATATATGGAGAGAGAGAGTGAGAGAGAGAGAGAGAGAGAGAGAGAGAGTGGGAGAGAGAGAGAGAGTGCGTGTGCGTGTGCGTGTGCGTGTATATGTTGTAGTCCTGACTCCTGTCTATACTATGTGCGTGCGTGCACATGTGTATATGTGCGTATATGCACGTGTGTGTATTCACCCGCCCTCCCACCCCTCTGTAGTGCTCCAGGTCCCTGGCTGGGTGTGTGTGTTTGCCCAGCAGAATGACCCGTGTCTGAACTACACAGAGCTGAGTGACCCCTGGAGGTCTACATCCAACACAAACCAGTCTCAGGTGCGTAGAGGCAGAAATGTGTGCAGTAGAAATAAAGACGTACTCTTACGGATGTAATTACAACATGATATTAATTACCTGCAAGTGATGTAAATGTGTAATCTAAATGTAATGGTAAATTTGTCTCTGCACTTGAAAAAGTGTTTTGTGTTTTTTCACATTTGTGGATGTGTTTTATGAAATAAAATATGTGTAAGTGTATTTTCAAAATGTAATTTTGTCTTCAAATTTTTTTATGTGGTTGAGTATTTGAGTATTTCTTTACCTTCTCAGGTGCGCTGTGACCGAAACGTCGTGTTGAGTATCTCTCTACCTCAGGGGTGGGGGACCTATGTCTCAAGGGTCATTTACAGCCCTGAAGGCCGTCTCATCCAGCCCCCAACACAATTTTAATGTTATGCAGT
Source organism: Engraulis encrasicolus (assembly GCF_034702125.1). NCBI lineage: Eukaryota > Metazoa > Chordata > Actinopteri > Clupeiformes > Engraulidae > Engraulis > Engraulis encrasicolus. The sequence goes on along the minus strand of NW_026945568.1, from coordinate 11,375 downwards.
TTCACCAGAAATACGACATGTTTTTAAAGGTGCATTGTGTAATATTTATAGTAGTTTATTTCCATGCTGTCCACTTACAAATGTTACCTTTTTCATGAATACTTACCAACACCATCAAATTTGTAAACGTAAAAGTATACATTTTCAATGGGAAAATTGCACTTTTCATACATGAAAAGGGGGATCTTCTCCATGGTCCGCCACTTTGGTCATTCTAGGAAATATTAGTTCATTATTTAGTAAATATTCATGACAAGATCAAATTTGACAGTAGACGGCACAGTTTCAATGAGCAGCATGGTAGCAATAACTACTCTGGCCACCATCAGGGCTGTAGTGGTCAAATTAGAGGTGGGTAAACTATGATTTTTTTGATCAGACAGACCGTGACGCAACGCAACGCAACGCAACGCAACGCGACACGGCGCGTTTTTTTTTTTTTAGGGGGGTGGGGGGGGGTGTCATCAGTGTATCTACAGGTATGAAAATGGGTATGAGGCCAGGCATGATAGTAGGCCTATAAAGTATCGGTATCAATGCATCCAAAATGGTAATTTGTTTAAAAGCCACTAAAACTTTTTGGCATGCACATTCATTTGTCTACTATAAATGACATTTAAAATCTCTTCAGTTAGGCCTATTAGGCCTATCACATAATTTGTGTGATCATATGATACAGAGTGTGCCTTTGTTACAATCCTAGATTGTAGGCCTAACACCTATAGCCTATTGGAGTAGATCAACAGCATAACAATGCAGCTCAATTTCATAGGCGTATTCCAATTTCTGCATTAGGTTTTTAAAAATAGATTCACCATCATGTATCCCATCTCAGCCATTCCCCACAAAGATGAATGGCATTAGGCTAACATTGGAAACTAATTATAAAAAACACAACATTTGTGGTTTTCAACTGAATTGATAAGGAAGTGCTATTAGGCTACATTTTAGGCTTATATGTTTATAAGACAGCTCACAATTTACCCCTCCACTGTCATCCATTAGGCCTACTTAGCTAGGCTACTTGTAGTGGCATGCTCAGAGATTAGCAATAGGCACTGCAGTCATTAAGAGAGGAACTGGAGTTTTACCTACCATTAGCCTAATAAGCTAACCCATACAGCGTTATCAATAACTGCAAAGGCAATAGACAGAAGAAGAAGCTGATGAAGAAGAAGCTTAATTTCTTAACTCAGGAATGAGTCCTTCTAGCTCTGAGAACTTGCTTTTGCAAATAACTTGGAAATGTCAGATCATGAAAGAATCTTGTGACAAGGTGTAACAAAACGTGTACCTCCCTAAATGATGGATTTGGTGGTGTTACTAGGCTTACTCCTGTGTTAGGTTACTTTCATACCTGGCGTCACACGCGGGATTTTTTTGTTTTCCTCCACCGCGCGAACGTGCATTTGCGTTTCTATCGACATTGCCGTCCGTAGAACCGGCGGACAGATGCGCTTTCGCTTGTAAACATGGGTTTGTCCCCTACTTCTTTCGGACACACGGTGCGAAGTGGCTAGATTTGATGAGAAGGGCGTGACTAATTTGCGAACGGTAGAGAGAAACCTGCAGTGGAGTCAAATGGAACGGAATGAACATTATAATGCAGATGAATTAGGTCTATATTTCAGGCAGTCCAACAAAATCCCGGACATTTCTGAAATTCCCCCCGCACATTTTTTTAGGTCTCAAAAGTAGGGAAAAAGAGGACGTCTGGTCACCCTATCCATGATGATTACTATGATTAACTATGCAGGCAGGCAACTACACAACGTGTACCCTGGATCCTGATTGGTGTCGCCGCCGCAGCCGAAAGGCACTGATTGGAAGGTCACATACCTGAATACAGAGCAGATGAAAATGATTCCTACTAAAGCGTTTGTAGGCCTATGTTCAACAATAATTTTTAAATGACACCAAATTTATTTTGGATTATTCCAACGGCAGATCACAAGGCGCAGGGAACTTTGACGTGCGAAATTGCCATTAAGAGCTGCGTAAACGCTATTTAGAGGTGGGTTAACGCTATTTAGAGGTGGGTAAACGCTATTTCCTAAATTCCAGAGGTGCGTAAACGGCGTTTACGTGCGTTTACCCTCCACTACAGCCCTGGCCACCATCTTGCACAGTGCACCTTTAAAGAATTTTTTTACATTTGCAATACAATCAAGTTATATTTTCAGGGGACCTAGTGAAGGTAGGGTCTGTTGTAAAGGTTTAGGCCTTCAATATAGGCCTAAAGTGCAGGGGCAAATCCTGGTTTGTGTTCATAGTACTACATAGTGTTGAGTATGAATTGCCTCCTGAGGTGCGCTGTGACCAGGACATCATGATGGGTATTCATTTACCTCCTCAAGTGCACTGTGATCATGATGTCGTGTTGAGAATGTCTTTACCTTCTCAGGTGCGCTGTGACCAACACATCACGCTGCAGGGATGGTACCTGCTGGTGGACGGGAACGCCAGCGTGCTGATGCCCAACTCCTGTGTGCCCGTGTAGGTCACTTGTTAGGTAGGCTAGGCAACTACACCACTTGTCAGGTAGGCTAGGCAACTACACCACTTGTCAGGTAGGCTATACCACTTGTCAGGTAGGCCACTTGGGTCACATGACTGCCCAGTTATGCCACTTTGTCAGGTAGGTTACTGGTCAGGTAGGCCAATTATTAAGTACATTCGACATGACATCAACGCAGACATGCACATACAGACAGCAATGCATCCTGGATGAAAATGCTGCATGACGGTTAGATTTCCTGTCAAACTTCGAAATTTCGTCGACGTTGCGTTGACGAGGTGACATGTCACATGGTGTAAAACTATCACGTGTGTATATGGGTCTTGTCTCACACCTCTACACAAGTTTGCGCAGGTCCCCACTTCAGCTCCTCCTCACTGCCTGTGACACACGTGGTGTGTTAGTAGAGCAAACCGGTGCGAGCTCATCGTCTCGTTCATATTTGTGGCCGACTGCAAATGCGCTGTATTTAATAACACCCACATCGTGACAACAAGTTCTCGCTCACATGCTTCCGTCAACGTTGGTCGACAGCAACAAAGTCGTACCGGGCTATTAGCTGCGCTACCCGGGCTCTGCCCTAGCAGTGACACAACACCCTCGGCTCACCTACACACACTAGGGCCAGGAGCTTGTTTATGAGGATTCTGTTCCCTCCACAGAGGGAAACTCCACCCACTTTGTCTGGAACCAATCAACTGAGCACTTCCAACCGTCTTATGTAGAGGCGTGTTCAAGGCAGTGACATGGTTTAAGCAGAGACGTTCAATTGGGACTAAGAAATGTTTGATTTCAACTTCGGCACTGCCCTCAACCAGTAGCAAGCCGAGGGAGGCGGGTTAACCAGGCCATTTGGAAACACTAATCGTTATTGTCCTGGTCAGACCAGAGTCGCGGTACGTGATCTGAAGTATATGAAAATCAAGCAACAGCTGTGCCACTTGTCAGGTAGGCTACTGGTCAGGTACACCACTTGTCAGGTAGGCTACTGGTCAGGTACACCACTTGTCAGGTTGGCTACTGGTCAGGCTAGGACACTTATCAGGTGCTGTATGCTACTGGTCAGGTAGGCTATGCTACTGGTCAGGTAGGCTATGCCCTTGTCAGGTAGGCTATGCCCTTGTCAGGTAGGCTATGCCCTGGTCAGGTAGGCTATGCCACTTGTCAGGTAGGCTATGCCCAGGGCTCTAAATGAACTTTATTCATCACCAGCCAAAAAAGCAAGTAGATAAGCAAATACGCACTAACAAATGGGTCAAAGAGGCTAGCAAGTTGTTTTTTTCTACCAGCCAAACTGAAATCTGACCAGCATTTGGCCAGTTTGCTGGTTTCTATTTAGAACCCTGCTTATGCCACTTGTCAGGTAGGCTACTGGTCAGGTAGGCCACTTATTATCTTCTAATTTTACTTTGGCCACTCTGTTAAGTAAATACCCACACTGACTAACTGACTAGCTGACTAACCAACAGAAACCGCTGCGGCACGCATGCGCCCCTTTGGCTGAACGGTGCACACCCCACGCCAGCAGAGGGTGTAGTGAGCAGGCAGGTGTGCGCCCACTGGACGAATGGGTGCTGCCACTGGAACCACTACATTCAGGTAAAGCCAAGAGGATACACTAGGTGTGCGTTCCAATATGTGACCTTGCATCCTCCACTTGTCTTTGTGGCCTCGTACCGAGAAGTAATATGTCATGATGACATCACTGACAACAGCATTACATTTCATCACATCTTGCAAAGGCTCAATTGTAAAGCCATTTTCTCATTTGCAAACTGGATGGTGAATGAAGAATAGTCCCCCAAAAATTGTTGTGGCTACGCTGACAGCGGGGAAACTTTATTGCTTTCAACCTGGAGGCAGGGCATCAGCAAAATGTGAGGCCACAAGCACAAGCGGAGGATGCAAGGTCGCATATTGGAATGCACCCTAGGTACCAGTTCATGATGATGATGATGATGATGATGATGGTGGTGGTGGTGGGGAGGAGGAGGGTGATGATACTGATGATGACGATGATGATGACTTTGATGAAGATGAGGATGACTATAATGATAATAATGATGATGATGATGATTGTTATTATTTCAATGGTTATGATTATGATGATGTGATGTTAATGATGATGACGACGATGATGATTTCAATGGTTGTGATTATGATGATGGAACATGATGTAATGATGATGATGATGACGATGATGATGATGATGATTATGATGATGATGATGATTGTCACTTCCCTCCTCCTTCCCACCTGGTGAAGGCCTGTTCCGGAGGATACACTGTCTACCAGCTTGTGCATCCCCCGACTTGCCACTTGGCATACTGTGCAGGTAGAGCTGTATCCTGAAGCAGCTACTCATATAGATGCATGAATTAACTACTCATTAACTACTCATAGATGCATGAACTAACCCCTCGTGGTAACACTTTAGGACTATGCAAATAGATGAATGAAGTATATGAATGCATGACTTACGTAACTTCTCATCAAGACAGGGGTGCACATAACTTTTTTAGTGCGTTATTCATATGTGTACCAGCAAATTTAAAGTTTTAGTTTAGGTACGCACCTCATCCGAAATACGTCTTAAAAGTCCATTGTCCTCAGTGTCGGAGGATAACACATGACTGACCACCACGAACCTTGACACATCTTAGGCTAATGCAACTGGTACAAGGCAGCCTAATCAAAAATGGTGTTATTTTGGTATTCTTTACCTTCATCGGAAATGGTCAAGGTCATCTTCAAGTTAAGTGATTATTGTCTTGAGTTCATCTCTGGTTTTGCAGATTTCACCGTCATTCCTATTGCTAACTGATAAACAGACGGGGAATAAACTTAAAGCGATACTGTCCCATTTTTGGAAATAAGCTCATATTACACCTCCCCTTGAGTTAAAGGGACAGTTCTGTCAATTTCAACATGCAGTTGTAATGCTCACACTACCCTGGACTTGTCAGTGGCTGAGTTTTTTTTTCTTCTTCTTTAGCCGTTTCCGAGATCCTGGTCATTGTAATGGGGGCAGCTCTTTGTTTACATTTCAAAAAAACATTTTTATTTATTCCCAAAAACATCCAAAAGGTGATAAAACATCAGCAGACAACTAGCAGTACCTTTTGGGAAAATATTTGGAGTTTGCCTATGTTTCAGTTTTTAAAAATGTAAACAAACGCTGCCCCCATTAGAATTGCTCATATTTCGGAAAGGGCTGAGCCAAAAAAATCGGCGTCACCGGATACTGACAAGTCAAGGGTAGCGTGAGCAATACAACAGCATGTTGAAATTGACTGAACTGTTCCTTTAAATAATTGAGTTCTACATTTCTCTTGTAGGCTACTTTCAACCGTTCTCTGAGTATGGCAGTGCAAATTTTACCTCAGTGCTAGCAGTTAACATTGAGTCCGATGAGACCAGCTGGAGGTAAAATTTGCACTGCTGTACTCAGAGAACGGCAGGAGGTACAGGGGAAAGGTAAAACTCAATTATTTAACTAAAGGGGGGGGGGGGGGGGTGTAATATGAGCTTATTTCCAAAAATGGGACAGTATCACTTTAACACTTAGCCTATCTGCGGTGTCCGGTTTGGGATATAGTGGGAGGGAGCTGACGAAAGAAGAAGTTAGCTGGCCGGGTATGATGTGCATTTAATTTAAGAAGCCACGCGCATGCATGTACTAAGTTTTTAACTTCTATGCATTGGAGAATGACGGCTGTGCGCATCCATTCTGCAGAGTTAACCATCAGACAGACAGCAGAATTTCACAACAGTGCATGATCGCGCTGACAGTAGTTAGATTTACAGTTGATAGCCTATGCGGGTGACATGTCTATTTTTAGGCATTAATGAGAAAA
>NW_026945568.1:0-2500 GCF_034702125.1 Engraulis encrasicolus | reverse complement strand
CGGATTTTTATTTTTTCTTTCAGGGACAGACCATAAAAATGTGTGACAATCAGGAAAATCCGGGACAGGTGGCAACCCTATTCCAGACACAACTTGTGACACGCAACAGGGTGTTCAGCAAACCTCTTTTCTGTTCTGTTGCACTCATTTCAGTTGTCTTGAACTTGTCCTCAAGCAAAATACTGGTACACACCTCGCTTTGCCTGTCTGCTTTGCATGTCTACCTTTTTTATTTAAGATGTTTTTGGGGGCTTTTAAGACTTTATTTTTGAGACAGGACAGTGTGGAGGAGAGACAGGTCGGGGACAGGATCAGCAAATGACCCGGGCCGTAATCGAACCTAGATAGCTGGCATAGCAGTCCAGTGCTGGACCATGGCTGGGCCTTGCCTGTCTACCTTGAGCTGGTAAAGAAATAGCATTTATTTGAACAGCCAATCTTCATACCTTTCTTTGAAATACACTATTATTGTTGGGTGTGTTCATGTCTATGGAAATGCAAGTAATGAGACAGGAGCGGAGGGTAAATGGGGGCATTAATGTGTGCTGTCAGTAGTGTGTGTTGTACTGTGCACTTTAACTTCAAAACAAAAAACAAATGAACAAACAAAGATGAGAGGCCTCCTAGAGAGGTCAATGCACTGCACTGAAACAGCTGGAATGTAATAATGTAATAATGTGAGGTAATAGTATTCTCACTCCAACCAAACTTCAAAATTTGAGAGCCATGCATTGCATTACGTATATAGATTGCATTAAAGGGAGACATCTCAAAGTGACTTACATTTGGAGTTGTAATGCTCACGTCACCCTTAACTTGTCAGTACCCGAAGACACATAATTTGTTGGCCAGCTAATGGGAGTTTGTTTACACACCGTACTGTTTATTTACATATCATGATGATGACATACCATATTGTATACATCAGTGTTTCCCGACCTTTTTTGTGCCAAGGCACACTTTTTCCCTTGAAGAAAATCTCGCGGAACACCACCAACCAAAAATGATGAAATAATGAAACAAATTATACTCTGATGAGAATGACTATATTGTTAATATAGGCGGCTACAAAGTGTCTTTAATAGTAATGAAATAAACACAAAAATGTGTTTTTCTAATCATGTTTTATATTTTCTCTTTCAAACTTAACAGGTTAACTTCTTAAAGAAGCTATAAACATCAAAGTAGGCCACAATTTACAAATTGTTATTCTGTCCAAAAGCATTCTATTAGCAGGAATACAGAAAATAATGCTCTTTCTGACAGTAGCAATAGGACTATTGGGAAAGATTTCACTGTTATAATATGAAGATGCATATGTACAAATATCAATCTCTGTATATTTTACTCACTTAATGTTAGTGTGAATCCTAAGAATCTAAGTTCATCCTTTGGCTAAGGCCCGCCCTAAAATGCTGTTTGACCACAGTGCTGCTCAGAAGTCGGACAGTGTGACAGCGCTCCATTGAACACAATGCGGAAATGTTTTCAAATGGGTTTTAGCAAGATATTACGGTCATATTATTAATAAAAACTGATTGGAAATTGTGCCTGGGGTATTTGTGACAAAGGTGCAACTTTCCCCACGAGGTAACAGGAGGTAATCGCTGTACCCTTTCCCTAAAACCGGCCTAATGCTTACCAGCAGTTGGATAGTCTGGCTTGAAGGGTCTCGGTATCCTCACACTCGACTAGAAAGCACATGGACCAACAAACATACGTTGTGCTCAATCATGCCATCACCTCACTTGTTTAACTTTTCAGTAAGGTTGTAAGCAAAACACGAACCTGTTTCAGGGTAGGATTTTAGTTTTCTGACCTAACAAAGAAACAGCGCTAGCAAAGTTAACTATCAGTCACGTCAGGAGGATTGTTTTGACTAACAGCTGATGGACGTTATTTTGTTAGACTACTGAAGATACAACAATAAAATTCACTACCTGCTCCCACCTAGTGATAAAGAACCACATCTGCCCCCCTCCTCCTGATGAACTACCGAAATGTGAACTAGCCGGCACATCAATCGCGTGGGCTGTTCGCCTTGTCTCAGGTGAGCTAGCACTGGGCCCCTGATCACACGACAGCCAACATTAGCATTTCGCAGATATACATAAGGTTAGGGCTCCTCTCTGCAGACCGGGAAATGACAGCAGTCCCCTTTAGACAACGAAGCCTCTGAGTTTCATCATAGTTATGCAGGGTAACGCCTTATCACAAGTCAAGGGCAGAGTGAGCAATACAACGGTAGCCTACTGTACGTTGAAATTGAATTCTCCTTCAGGTATTGGTAGGGATAGGGTATTACAGGGTCACAGGGTATTGGTTACAGGCCCTGGGTGGGCATCCGGATAGGGTATTACAGGGTCACAGGATATTGGTTACAGGCCCTGCAGCAGCTTGGACGTGGGGACAGGTTATTGGTTACAGCCCAGCAGTGTGGGGATAGGGTATTTAATACGGCCCTGCAGCTGTGGCTATAGGCCTCTTTGGAAACAAACGT
>NW_026945567.1:34005-51505 GCF_034702125.1 Engraulis encrasicolus | reverse complement strand
ACTCGACTACCACAACAGCCACAGCCAGTCTCAAATCAAGGTCCTAGAACACAAACAGGGAATGACATTGTGTCAGTCATGCAGAAGCAGAACGCAATTACTGAATTGCTAGTAAAGCAACAGCAGCTTTCACAGCTAACCACAAAAGACATTTCCGTGTTCAAAGGTGATGCACTGCAGCTCAAGTCCTTCATGAGGGCATTTGAACATACCATAGAGCAGAAAACGGATAATGACCAGGATAAGTTATACTTCTTGGAACAATTTACAGATGGTGAGCCCCAAGAGCTCGTTCGTAGTTGCGCTCACATGGCACCAAGCAAGGGCTACAAAGAAGCTAAGCGCCTTCTACATAAGCATTATGGAGATGAGCTTCGGATCGCCAGTGCCTACATGGAGAAGGCTCTCAAATGGCCACAAGTGAAGGCAGATGATGGAAAAGCGTTAAACGCCTACGCCATGTTCCTGATAGGATGTCGCAACTCAATGGAGGATATTGAATTCTTAGAAGAGATGGATAATCCTATCAATCCGCGCGCATTGATATCCAAACTGCCCTACAAAATGAAAGAACGTTGGCGAACAGAAGCTTTCGACCTCAAAGAACGACGTGGTCGCAGGGCCAGATTTACTGATTTGGTGAACTTCATAGACCGCCAAGCTAAGATAGCAGTCGATCCTCTCTTTGGTGATATATCGGATAGCCGCTCACCAGCAGCTACAAAGACGAACCAAAAAGGAAAGCAGCCTGTGAAGAAGGAGTTTCGTGGAAGCAGTTTTGCAACCAATGTTGTACCTGAAGGCAAAGAGCCTCAAGAAAAGACTGTCAAAGTCAAGCCTGCCACCAGTGGAAAAGCGGTGAACGCCTTTGATAAACCCTGTCTGTTCTGTCAGCAGCCACACGCTCTTGCTGCCTGCGGTAAGATCAAAGGCCAGCCTCATCAAGAACGAGTGGATTTCCTGAAATCAAAGGGTCTATGTTTTGGATGCTTAATCCCTGGCCATCTCAGCAAATCCTGTAAACGAAAATTAGAGTGCAAAGAATGTGGATTCAAGCACCCTGACATTCTGCACAAAGAGAAAGATGACAGTTCCGCCTCACCAAGAAAGAATGATGGCGCTACTGGTGAAGAGGTGCTAGCCGCTGAGGTTCCCATCACCAAGGAGTCTTGCGCCCTCACAGGGGCCGGGGAAGCTGAATGTGTGCTGTGGATAGTTCCGGTGAAAGTCAAATCGAAGAATAGCGACCAGTGCGTAGAAACATACGCCTTTCTCGACCCGGGAAGCACAGCAACATTCTGCACGGAAGACCTGCAAAGGAAATTAAATGTGAAAGGGAAACCAACCAGAATACGTCTCAGCACCATGGGTCAAGATGCACCAGAAAACCAGAAGCTCATGGACAGTCAGGTTCTAACAGAGCTTAGAGTGTGTGGGCTGGAGGACAGTATGTACGTCGAGTTGCCCAAAGTGTTTACTCACAGTAGCATACATGTTCATGCCGGAAACATACCCAAGCAGTCGGATATCCAACAGTGGCCTTACCTGAGTGAAGTGCGCTTGCCAGAGCTGGAAGCGGATGTAGGCCTGCTTATTGGAGCGAACTGTGCAGGAGCAATGGAGCCCTGGCGCATCATTAACGGCCAAGATGGAGGTCCGTACGCCCTCAAGACAACCATCGGCTGGGTGTTGAGTGGACCTGTAAGGAGAAATGAAACCGAGAATGAACCATCTCATGCATTCATGAACAGAATCTCGTTGTTGGAGATAGAGAACCTGTTGATCCAACAGTATAATGCTGACTTCCCGGAACGCAATTATGATGACAAGGAAGAGCTGTCTCAGGAGGACAAGCAATTCTTGCGGTCTGTGGAAAGGACAACAGTCTTTGAGAATGGGCATTACTGTGTCGGATTGCCACTCCGAAATGAGAAGCTCCAGATGCCCAATAATCGTTGTGTGGCAGAGCAACGCATTGCGTCGTTGGAAAAGAAGTTGAAGAAGAATCCTGAGTTCTTCGAAGACTACAAGAAATTCATGGAAGCAATCATTACCAAGGGCTACGCGGTACGGGTTCCAACGCACCAACTGACCCGTGAGGACAACAGGGTGTTCTACATACCGCACCACGGGGTTTACCACCCAAAGAAAAAGAAGCTTCGGGTGGTATTTGATTGCACGTCCTCCTACCAAGAACGGTGCCTGAACAGTGAATTGCTCCAAGGGCCCGACCTTACCAACACCTTGGTCGGTGTCCTCCTCAGATTCCGCGAGGAGCCTGTAGCAGTGATGGCAGACATTGAGTCAATGTTCTACCAAGTTAATGTGCCAGAACATGATGCAGACTTACTCCGCTTTCTTTGGTGGCCCAACGGCAGATTGGACGAGCCCATGGAGGAATTCCGAATGGCAGTGCACCTTTTTGGAGCCACTTCTTCTCCAAGTGTGGCCTCATACGCACTGAGAAGAACTGCCGAGGATCACAGAGACACTGCATCTCCAGACGCGGTTCAGACAGTACTGCGCCATTTCTACGTGGACGACTGCCTGAAAAGTGTAGCCACAGAAGATGATGCAGTGAGACTCGTCAAGGATCTTCAAGCTTTGTGCAGCAGCGGAGGGTTCACCTTAACAAAGTGGATGAGCAACAGCAGAAAGGTGCTATCGTCAATCCCTGCAGAGCACAGAGCCACTGAGGTCAGAGACCTGGACCTACGACATGACACTCTACCAGTGGAAAGAACATTCGGTGTGCAGTGGGACACAGAATCCGATACTTTCATGTACAAAATAGAGCTGCAAGACAAGCCAGTGACCAGAAGAGGACTTTTGTCAATCGTAAACTCCATCTACGATCCTCTCGGCTTTCTGGCGCCGGTTATCTTGCCTGCTAAGCTTTTGTTGAAAGATCTCTGCAAGGAACAGCTTGGCTGGGATGAAAACATTGATGGAAAGCATGCAGAAGAGTGGAGCAGATGGCTCGAAGATGTCTCTTACCTCTCCAACTTCCATGTGAGTAGATGTTTGAAACCCACCAACTTCGGATGCACTACCTCAGCGCAGTTGCATCATTTTTCGGATGCCTCAGAGTACGCCTACGGCACTGTGTCTTACTTACTGCTGGAGAATGAGCATGGAGAGAAACATTGTGCTTTCCTTATGGGAAAATCAAGAGTCTCCCCGCTGAAGAAAGTCACAATCCCTAGGCTTGAGTTGACCGCAGCGGTTGTCGCAGTGAAGGCCGACAAGATGTTGCACGAAGAACTGCAAATTCCACTGCAACAATCTGTCTTCTGGACAGACAGCACTACGGTGCTCAGATACATCAACAAACGTTTCAAAACGTTTGTTGCTAATAGAGTTTCGATGATCCGAGAAGCAACTAAGCCTTCACAATGGATGTATGTCAAAACAAATGAAAATCCTGCAGATCAAGCCAGCAGAGGCCTGAAGGCAAAGAGCTTGGTCGAAGGAGGAATGTGGATAAGTGGCCCAGACTTTCTGCTGGATGAAAAGAATTGGCCAGAACAGCCTGTGCGAAAGAAGGAAAGCCTAGAAGATGACCCGGAGGTCAAGACCACAGTCGCTGTTCACACGGTCACAGTTGAAGAAAGTATGGCACCAATGAACCAGCTACTTACCTATCATTCTGATTGGAATAAGTTGAAACGTTCAGTGGCTTGGATTGTAAAGATAAAGGACGCTCTGAGGGAGCGTAAAGAAGAACGCAAGGAGGCGTTGAGAACAATCAGCCAAACTGAAAACGACCCTGAAAAACAAAGAAAAAAGTTAGAACAACACATGAAAAGATTTAAACCTGAAAAGACCTTACTTACCTTGGATGACCTGGACGCTGCTGAAGCAGAAATAATAAAGTTCAGTCAAAGACAGCACTTTGAGGAAGAAATAGAAGTCCTGAGGAATGGAAGTCAACTCAGTCATAAAGGGGTGCTGTATAAGCTTGACCCGATTCTTCAAGATGACACCTTGAGAGTAGGTGGTAGACTTCACAAGTCTGCTATGCCAGAAAGTGCCAAGCACCCAGTGATTCTTTCTAAGCACAGCAGAGTTGCCACTCTAATCTTGAGGGACATACATCAAAGAACAGGCCACTGTGGACGCAATTATGTGTTGGCTCAAATAAGGCAGAAATATTGGATTCCCAATTCTGCAATCAGGAAGATCATCCGTAAATGCACGGTGTGCCGCCGGAGGACTGGCAAGGTTGGTGAGCAAAAGATGGCAAGTTTGCCTGAAGATCGCCTCCTCCCAGACCAACCTCCTTTCACGAACACCGGCTTTGATTTCTTCGGCCCGTTTGAGGTTAAACGGGGCCGGGGTACAGTCAAGAGATACGGGTAATGTTCACGTGCCTAACTCTCCGAGCCGTGCACATCGAAGTTGCCGACAGCCTCGACACGGACTCCTGCATAAACGCCATTCGTCGTTTCATATGCAGGAGAGGCCAAGTTACCACCATGAGGTCCGACAATGGCACGAACTTTGTGGCGGCTGAACGAGAGCTAAAGGAAGCCATCCAACAGTTGGATAATGAAAGAATTGAGAGAGACCTGCAACCAAAGGGGATAAAGTGGATATTCAACAGCCCAGCTGCCTCCCACCAGGGTGGGGTTTGGGAAAGGCAAATTCGCACTGCGCGAAGAATCCTCAATTCCCTACTGAAGGATCAGGCAGTGAACGACGACTGTCTCCATACAGTAATGTGTGAAGTTGAGAGCATAATGAATGGCAGGCCGCTCACAAGTGTTTCAGATGATGTCAATGACATAGAGCCTTTAACCCCGAACCATTTTCCAGGCGTCTTCAGTAAAGATGACACCTACACCCGAAGAAGATGGAAGCAAGTCCAATATCTCGCAGACTTATTCTGGGCCCGTTGGACACGCGAGTATCTTCCACTTCTTCAGGAGCGACAGAAATGGCTGAAGCCTAGAAGAAACTTCATGGCAGGCGATGTGGTGCTGTTGGTGGACAGTTCCTCCCCTCGCAACTCCTGGGTCATGGGGAAAGTAGTGGAGACACTGCCAGACTCGGGTGGAGCTGTGAGAAGATTGAAAGTGAAAACCAAGACTAGCACGCTGGAGCGTCCTGTGAACAAGCTATGTCTGCTTCAGGAAGCTACGCCTGAGGATTAATGAACGACAAGTTGATATTGTGGACATTCTTTGTTTAAGTATTTTGGCTCTTGGTGTTTTAAGTTGATAATTGCTTAGTTTTCCAGCCTAACCAATTGGGGCCGGGTAATGTAAGAGCCAGTTAATGGGGAATTCATGTAGAGTAATAATTTAGTTTAAAAATGTTTAAAAATGCTTAATTTAATTTGAAGAAATTCATGATGATTATATTTTCTAGAATGCATAAGTAGGTTAGTATAAAAAGATAGATAAAAGCTTACTTTTATTGTGAAATGTAATTTTGGCTTCCACTACGTAATGCGTAATATGAATAATGCCCGTATGCACTTTCTAGGACAGATTGCAGCTGGATACGGTAGAAGCAACACAGTTTTTTGACCGATCTGTACCGAGCCTTTTAATTTCATATGTAACTGTACTTTTTGAGTTATTTTACTAAACATCTTAAAAGAAAACTTGGTCTCAGTCGAGTGATTCAAATACTGGTTGTTGACAAGCTGCAAAGGTGGGACAATGAACTTTGGAGACACGATGTGCCACTACACCTACCTAAACCACAGCACGAGATCTTGCAAAAATGAACTAGACTGCCTGTGCAGTCGCCTTCGACTGCTTAAGGTATATCCCCGAAACACAACGCTTCCATTCCCCCATCATTCCTACCACTCCCGTCCACCTTTTCATACGTATATGATAAATGCAAAATATTAAAGAAATATATTTAATATCTATCCTCTATCTATCCTAATATCTATCCTCAGTATCATAACAACACAGTCGCACCCCAAGTTGTCAATTTCTGACTACCTTTGATCAAACTGCAATTGTTGACGTCTTGGGCTAACCTTCCACGTCACATGTTGACTATATGGCCTTAACCTAAACCTATCCCTAAACCTAACCTCAATGATGTCATGCAGCCACAAGGGGGCGCCTATGAAGAAGAGGTCACATTTTGACTCCAAAGGCATAGCTCAGACGTCAAATATTGCAGTCTGGTCAAAGGTAGGCAGATATTGACTACTCGGGGTGAGACACTGTAGAAACCAATCCTCACTATCTTCTGTTCTCTTTCCTCTCTTCTCTTTTCTTCTTTCCTCTCTTCTGTTTTCTTCTGTCATCTCCTCTCTACATGTGTTTATTTTCTCTGTCTGTGTGTTCGTCTGGCAGTCAGGGAGGGTGGGTTTGCCTCTAGGTGTGTGTGTGTGTGCGTGCGTGCGTGCGTGCGTGTGTGTCAAGGGAGAGTGTGATTGCCTGCCTGCAGACGTGTTGTTCTCTTATGTAGGAGGATGGTGGGCCATGACAGTAGGAAACCGAACAAGCACCAATCACAAACGTGTCAACGGGGCTGGACTGGCCATCTGGCATAGCAGGCATTTCCCGGTGGGCCCTGCACCCTTGTGGGCTCCTATTTTCAAAAGGGTTTTTTTTCTTGATTTTGTCTTTTTTTACATTTCTGAAAATAGGGGGCCACCGGTGAGTCAGTCCTAATTATGAGGGGCCCATTTAAGCCAATCCCCTATTTTCAAAACCCCTATTTTCAGAAATGTTAAAAAAAAAAAAAAAAAAACAATAATTTCAAAAAGTTTTTTTTTAATGATTTTCTCTTGAAAATAGGGGCCCACGAGGGTGCGGGGCCCACCGATGAGTCAGTCCTAATTATGAGGGGCCCCTTTAAGCCAAAAATACCTGGGCCATATTTCTCCCCCAGCCCAGCCCTGCATGTCAAGGATGAACCCAACAGGCCTTGGCACATACAGACACACATACAGATACAGATAGGCAAACACACAACAGGCCTTGGCACATAGGCTACAGTACCGACACACATACAGATACAGTAGGCAAACACACAACAGGCCTTGGCACATACAGACACACATACAGATACAGATAGGCAAACACACAACAGGCCTTGGCACATAGGCTACAGTACCGACACACATACAGATACAGTAGGCAAACACACAAAGGGAGAGAGGGGGAGAGAGACTACCATAGGGGGGCAGAGAGAGACTACCATACCAATTTACAGTAAAGAAACAAGCACTTTCATTCTTCCAGCTCACATGCACCTGAGCTGTACACACACACACACACGCGCGCGCACGCACACACACACACACACACATCCGTCCTTCCCCCCCACATACTCTCCTCTGCACCAGGACCAGTAGCCAGTATCCATGGTGTTGTGCGGCCATATAAGAGACCACAATGGAAATAAGTCTTGGGACTTTTTTGTGTACATCCCTGTCTATTTATCCCTTTCAATGTATGGTAATTGTTGCTGTACAATGTTTTTACATCTAATAGACTAAATACATTCATTCATTCATTCATTCATTCATTCATTCATTCATTCATTCATTCATTCATTCATTCATTCATTCATTCATTCATTCATTCATTCATTCATTCATTCATTGTGTTGCTGGGTGATGCTGGTTATCTTCAATGCAGGATGCTGTTCCCCTGCTATGATGAATGGTAGCGTCGCCCCCGTGGCCTCACCCATACACAGGCAAGAAAGCCCTGGGGAAGGGGAAGATGATGGTGTGTGTGCGTGCATGTGTGTGCGTGCGTGCGTGTATGTGTGCGTGCGTGCGTGTGCTTGTGCGTGCATGCATGCGTGTGTGTATGCGTGGGTGTGTGTGCATGCGTGCGTGTGTGTGTGAGTGTGCGTGCGTGCCCGTGTGTGTGCGTGTGTAGAGTATGTGATCAAATCATCAAGTCAAGTCAAGTAGGTTTTATTGTCAATTTCTTTACATGCACTGGTCATACAAAGAATTTGAAATTACATTTCTTGCTTTCCCATACAGATATAGACTAATCTAGGTAAGGACATAGACAGTATAGACATAGACAGTACTTATACATGGACTTAAGACAGTATGGACATAGACAGTGCTCATACAGACATTTACAGTGCAAGACTGGACAACAGAAGACTTGTAGAGGACATACATTAAGAGGTATTTGTTGTGCTTTTGTGCTTTTCCTAAAAAAAAAAGTCCTTTATAGCGTTCTGACATGGTAATAGTAGCATTTTGAAGAAAATAAATTATCATTATAAATAAATCATGCATGTAGTAATGACTAACTGCATGTATTTACATGTATATTTAAGATCATTAAAGGTAGGGTTGGAGATCTTTGAAAAACGGTTCCTGTGAGCTATATTTTTGAAAATACACAGCCCGCCTCTCCCTTCAGCCCTCCCCTCAAAGCCACGCCTTCAAAACACATGAACGCGCATGCAGTCTGTCAAGTGTTCGGATTATCCCGGGAACCCACGAGAGCTCACGAGGCGGGGGGGCGGGCTAGAAGCCACGCAAAGCGACTAGCCAAGCTAACTTCCTGCCATGGCACTGTCTCCGGCTACGGTAAGAATGTTCAACATCACAATAAACGCACAGGCCGTCATGGTTGCCATTTCAAGAAATATTGATGACAGTAGATGTATACTAGATTAGTTATTGAACTTGACTTGATACGTGTTACTTAGATATCTCATTCTAACTTCCTAACACTGATGACAGATGCTATACTGTCATCCCTAGACTTCTAGCCAGTAGCTACAGTACTGACACGTGGATTTACTTTGACAGATGTGTACCGCAGTGCATTTTACTATTGTATTTATATATACCCGACACCACAATCCGTAGTGTTTTAGGCTATGACTTCAGATTTCACTTGGGTTGTCGCACGCGCAGACACAGGGACAGAGGGAGTAAAGAAAAACAACCGAACTGATCAACGCTAATGAAATTGTTTTGGCTGACGATATTTTCATATGCTTTAGACCTTCCACGACCACGAGAGCTCCAGCTCTGACTTTCCTGGCCCATCACAATCATAACGACCTAACAGCCCAGTAGGACCGATGGCCAGAGATGGAGGAGGAGGAAGATAGATGCAGCAGAGGTCGGGGGTTTTGATTAGGGAGACTCCAACAGAATTGACGCCCTGCTAACTGTAAGGATGTACATTCATCCCTCAATAACATTGTCCTGCTGTATTCCTCCAGATGTGTAAGTATTGTAATGGATGTTATCACAACGGATGTACTCTATATCGCAACACGAGTAGGCTACACGAGTACACCTGTTGTGATAACCATTACAATATTTCTACTCCTATGAGTAGTAGTGTGATATTACATGGTTGTAGGTACACAACACCAGTGGTAGTTCAAGTACATCCATAAAAGCCCATCTACTTCATACATCTGTGTAACCCCTGGCACAACACCAGTTTGTAAGAAATTGACTGAAAACGTTGTATGCATATAATTGGCACATCTTTATTTATATACTCAATAATGATTGCTTATGTCCATATTGGTCTTATTGTCAATAGAGTTATTTAGTCCCCATCATCAAATAGAAAATGCACTACATAAAATGTATTTATTGCTTTGCAGGCCTTGATTCAATCATTGAATTTGAAGCAATCCCATCGGTTACTGCAGCGTGCCCTGACCCGCCGTGACCCCAGTTTGATGTTCGACCTGGCACATGACATCTGGTCCTCAGTCACAGCCCAGTAGCACAACCAACCTGGCGCCTCTGCGCAATCTGTAAGGAGATGCCCATGAACATTGAAAGGAAATGCTGTGGTGTTCTCAGTTTTGATAAGACTTTGGGCTGATGTAGGACCAGGTGAGAGAAACGGTCTCTTCAGGCATGCAGCCTACAGACAGTATGGGGCACTTGAACAGGGCTGACATTGTAATACACAGTACAATACCCAGGATTAGCCAGGGTTACCCTGCTCTACTAGAGCAATATAAAAGGTTTATACAGAGTACGGTATAAAACACACAAACCGGCAGTGTGCAGACTTTTATTATTTTTCATTATCTGTAGGAGCATTCATCTGTACATCTCACCTTTTTGGTTTGGAACCACGTTTGTCTTGTTACCATTGTTTTTTTCATACATAGAAAATAAATGCAACCTGTCAAATGTTCTTCTGATTGTGGTCTTGTGGAATATATAAATTATGTAACCATGCATTTTCAGTCAGAGAATGAATTAAAAAAAAGCCACACAGTCAAATTGTGTCCACCAATATTTACTATCATTGAAATGTATGGACAATTTAAACAATGTATTACACATGACACTAGATACATTACTTTATACTATATTTACAGTTGTCATTACCACACAAAAACTCTGGGAAGGTGGGTAAGTGCAGCAACTGTGAAGGGCCTAGTTTGAGGTTGGAGGCGTCTGTGCTGTAAAAAGATAAACAGAATTAGAAATCACATATCTGACAGTAGCTCCAGTGACATTTTAAATGTAAGTAACCTGGGTTGTTGGGGCAGGGACACCGAAAATAACTCCTTTATCTGGGCTCACCTGGTTGTGAGTGTCTGCGGTCAGCCATCCCTCTTAGGGTAGAAAGTCTTCTGCGCAGGACGGTGCCCTGAAGGTTGACGTTCACAGTATGCAGCCTTCATGTCCTGGAACTTTTATTGTGCAATTTTCCATATCTGTAACAAGCAATGTGTTAGACTATATTAGGGCTTCATTACATCAAATTACACAGCAGGGTTTTACAGGGTGTTGGCTACAGTCCCAGGACCTAAGTGGACTTTTGTGCCTTGC
The DNA here is from genome assembly GCF_034702125.1 of Engraulis encrasicolus. Taxonomy (NCBI): domain Eukaryota; kingdom Metazoa; phylum Chordata; class Actinopteri; order Clupeiformes; family Engraulidae; genus Engraulis; species Engraulis encrasicolus. The sequence goes on along the minus strand of NW_026945567.1, from coordinate 40,728 downwards.
TCAAGTGCACTTCAGCTGTGGATGGAGGTGTAGGTAGGGAGAGGTAAGGATGGGATTTCAACCTGCTTCTCTCTGATCTTAGGACCACCTCTCACCATCAGGTGATGACTGGCTGCTACCTCAAAGTTCATTCATGGCCCTAGTTGTGTTCTGTAATCAGCATTGTTTTTACCTTACACAAATAAATGTAAATGCATTCTGCACCATGGGGGGCTGTGAAGACCTTTGAGAATATTTGCAGAACTACATACTGAATTGAGCCATCCGCCTTTCTCTTGGTTGGTGTGTTGAGATGGTGACTGCAGTCCAGGCTTCTTGGATTGGAGGAGAAAAGCTGTGGCTTTTACTGGCATAAGTATGTGGTTGTGGAAGGACCCTGTCGGCTGTTGACCTGAGGGAAAAAAGAGCACAAATTGCATATTAGCACAGAGCCCATGCTTAGACCATAGACAGATAAATCATCTGGCACAATCTGCATGCAACCAACAGAACCTAGAAAGAGAAAGATTAGCAGCAATACACAAAGGGGACAAGTATACAAAAACATGCAAAGTGTTCTGATAAGGTGCATGGAGGTAGTCTGTGTTGATTCCAGCAACCTCAAAGACTGAAAAGTGTCCCAGTGTGTTGAATTGAAAACTTGGCGCGTGCGCGCACACATAGGAATATCATAATTTAGTGCAGTGTTTCTCAACAGGGGTGCCGGGGCACCCTGGGGTGCCGTAGGGCCCCCTCAGGGGTGCCGCGGAAACGTGGCTGATAAATAAATTATATAACATAAAACATATTTGTCAAAATTGATAAATTAATGTTAGTCAGTGGAATCTTTGATCTGCCATTTACGCACAATAAAGTAAATATTGGTCACCCCAGCTGCAACTTTGAACGTAGGTCGTGCTACTAGGTTGTGTGTCTCCAAATGTGTTACATTCTAAGCTTGTGTGGTATCGGATGTGATGCTATATGGCTACTTGGTTTGGGGTGCCTTGAAATTTTCCATGAATTGAAAGGGTGCCTCGCCTAAAAAAAGGTTGAGAAACACTGATTTAGTGTATCAATTACAACTACAGGATCTGTTCGCTTTTGTCAGATAGAACCATTGTTTTTCAAAGGCAGATCATTCCAAAAAGGATAGTAGTATCTGCAACTGGACGAAATTACACCCACAAACATGAATTAAATAAACTACCAGTGTGCGGTGATTCATTCTTCATTTACTTGGCAGCCTTGATATGTTGTGAAACAGGAGCAAGGAACAGCTATGGAAAACACCACACCTTGGAATGGACAAAGCAGAACATTTCAATATAACCAGGGTAAAACAAATAATGTACCGGCATCTCCATGTGATCATTCAGTGTAGCCATCACAATAAAGATCTGCCGTGTAGCCGTCATGGTCATTAGGTGGTATTTATCAAATGCAAAACTACCGTCTTCTCAAAAACGACATCAGCGAGTTAACAACATTACACCCACAATCATGTAAACATTTGAAAACCCAAGGCAATCTATTTTGCAATGCTGGAGCGGCGAACAGGTTGTGCTTGTGCTTGCTACTATTACCAGAGTCATACAACAGAGACGTACCAAAGCAAAACATGCAAACGATATATTTTTGTAAACCACTAGAAAGACATGGGCTTTGCTGGTCAAAGTAATGTGTGCGTAAACATGGTAGGTTACTTACTACGAGGTAGATCCGTATTTAGCAACTGAACGCGGATGGAGAAGGGGTGCTTCCGTCCTCCTCCCAGCTGGTTTGTCTGGCTCGTTCGCACAACTAGCAGCAAAATACACAAGAGTAACCGTCTGAGTTACACATAGCAATTCTGAAAACGTGTTCATGTGCACAGAATAAATGCCACAGGGGGGAAAAACACAAAAAAATAAAGCGATTGAGGTAGCAGCTATGTTAAGCAAGGTAGCAGCTAGATATGTTGGAGCTTGAGCTAATCCTCTGACCCCTCTCAATGGATACTTGCTTAAAAAAAGACACCACTGTGTCCTAAACCAATTCACAAAATAGTATACAGACAAATATATTATCTCACCTCTCGATTAGAAATATGGTCACCAAAGCGTATTTGAAGCCGCTGCCGTAGCCGACATCTGTGTCCAAGAGTGTCAGGTCCCATTTCAAATTTTCAGCCCGTGTTGGAGTCTGGTCTTGCGAGTCCGATGATAATCCAAGGGAGTATGTTATCCTGACATGGTTAGTCTAGTGTTCCAAAAGCCAAAGTTCTTCCTGTAGCTCTGCAAAAGCCACCAAAGTTTCCGAGTAGCTCAGCCTGCTGCTAACTCTCGTTACCTTGCTACTAGCCGAGTGATGATGAGCCTTGTCGCGGGGGCGGGGTCGGTCAAGTTCACGAGTCGGTGAACGCGCAGGGAGGAGGGGTGAGTGCTGGCGGTTGATGGACGTGTCAGAAACCAATAGAAGTGATGATGAGTATTACTTCTATTGGTTGCCGTTTTCTTCTGACTACGCCCTCTACACTGGACCAAAAGATTTCGTTTTTTTTCCAAACACTCTATTTCAATGGGTGCTATGGCGTCATGAGGAGTTTTTCAGATGATATGGTAAAATATGTGCCAGAAAAACATCTCCTATCCCACCTTTAAGAGAATATCTGTTTGTGCGTGCATGTGTGCATACGTACTACATGTGTGTGTGTGTGTGTGTGTTTCTCTAGGCAGCATGAGTGTCAATGAGGGATTGGGCTGGGTGGCTGCGTGTGTGTGTGTGTGTGTGTGTGTGTTTGTGTGTGTGTGTGTGTGTGTGTGTGTGTGTGTGTGTGCGTGCGTGCATGCATGTGTATGTATGCATTTGTGTGTGTGTGGGCCAGGGGTCCGTGAGCGATTGGGGTGGGTTGCACGTGTGCGTATGTATGTGTGTGTGTGTATGTGTGCGTGTGTGTGTGTGGTCTCCATGAGGGATTGGTGTGGGTGGCTACTGTAAACCAGGGGGAGGGTATTAGTGCAGGAGATGGACACCCCATGAGGATTGGGGCTCCGCAGCGCTCCCACCAAGAGAGACCCCGCAATGGATCATCCCCAGACTACCCAGAGACACTATGGAAGCAGGTCAGTGTGTGGGCTAGGTGTGTGTATCTACGTGTATCTATGTGTATCTGGTAGTGGTGTGGATCGGCACTGCCCTCACGATCCGATCCGATCACGATTCGGGAGGTAGAGATTCGATTCGATTCTATTCTATGCGATCCGATCCAATTCAATTCTACAAGGCATTGTAATGCAATACATTTCTACTGAAGGCAAAGCTAATGTTTAATCAGTCATGATGAGGCAATACAGGTAGTCAGATACTGAGCAACAATTTATTGGCTGTTTTCTGTATCAGTCTGTATCAGTCTTGCAATGTTTTGAAGTGCTTTCATTTACTTTAACATGTGCTCCCGAAATATCCATGGAAGTAATTGAAACTTAAAAAAATGGCCGGATCGATTCTGGAACTTGCCGGATCGATTCTGGATCGTCCATGCCCCGCATTGGATTGCATCGCCGAATCGATCATTGTTGACATCTAGTATGTGTGTGTCTGCATGTGTTTTGGGGGATAGGTGCAAGTTCGGTGTGTGCGTGCGTGCGTGTGTGTTTGCGCGTGCGTGCGTGCATGATACTTACTGCCAGTCACTACCATGTGAGTGTAGTGAGGATTTTTAAAGTGGAGGTACGCGATTTTTAACGCCATCAAATAATAAGGCAACTTATCATGTCAAACCCCCCAACTGTCCTTAATCTACCGTCATTGCTTCCCCGCTTTCATCTGTTTGGTCAATCACCTGCAATACTGCTATGGGATCATTCCTTTTTGTATTCAAACATGGGTAGAAGATTTTTAGATGCGTCCCAGCATCTCTATAAGAGGGTCCGTCCGTCCGTCTGAAACGCATTCCTTGTCTGAAACGCTGTCTGAAACGCATTCCTTGTCTGAAACGCATTCCTTCAATTGTTCCTTCCCGTGTCCACCAGGAGGCGGACGGGAGTTACACATTTTTTTGAAAAACATGGCGGCGATTTCTGTGATTTCCAACATCACGTTTTTGCTTAATATAAAGACCCTAAATGCTTATAAATGTCAAGACTACCACGGATTGATGTAAAAATGCACCACGAACGTATGTAACACAAGTAGGTTACCCCACATTGCCATTTGATCACTCGATGTTTTGAGCTAACCGGGTAAGCTAACCGGGTAAAGCATTTTACCAGAACCAGGCAGCTACAAGCTTATATTAGACTACTTCTATACTTCTATAAGGATATAACGGGGCTTAAATGTTATCTAGGACCAAAACACAATCGCATTTAAGCCATGTACACACTGTGTTGTGATATTGGGTGAATAATGTGTGCAAACGACCGTTCGCCGTTTGTTATCTCGCTCGGTCTACCCGGTGTCAGCTGCGAGACAGGCCGCGCCGCGAGGCTCGAAAGTCGGCTGAGCAGCGTTAGCCCCGGGGAGCGCGATATTATGGAACCGTAATAAGTTGACAGGCGACCAGCAGCGCTACAGCTCTTCCTAAACGTGAGTTTGCAAACATTCTGCCCCTACGTTTCAGTGAGTAGTCAGTGTTCTCGAACTAGTAGACAGATGGGCCCCACAGGTGCTTTCCCTTGCGCTCAGAGAGAGCATGGGACAGAACGCGTCTTTTGCTTCGTAATTGGTTTGCAGTCGTATGAATTTGGTAAACTCTGCCACTGAAGCTCACTGCTTTGTGCCTTGACGGTAAAAAGCTGGCTTTGAAAATTAAGCGCACAATGCATCCAAAGGGTGAACCCATAGCGCATGATTCACCCAAACGGTTTTATTTATTTATTAGGCTATTTGGCGATGTTTAGTTTCTTTCCCACATGCACATGACGCTGAAATGGCATGATAGCCTACTAAAGGTTGATAAATAACCTAGTACTAATAATATCTGGTAATTTGTAATGTAGCCACTTGATCTATGTGAAATTTGAAATTAGATGCTTCTTTTCCAAATCCAAGCATGATGGCCTTATTATAGTCTAAACGGCAAAATATAAAGCTTTGTCTCGTCATTTCGCTGCCTGCCACATTATTTGGAGTTTCCATGGGCAATAGGCTATGACCAATAAACAAAAAGCACATCCTCAGAGGGGGGTGGGCGTTGACAGGTTAGGAGGAGGCCAGCGGGGCGTTTTGGGGGGGGGGAAGGTTGGAACTGGCATAGAGGGACGCATCTGTTGTCCGCCTGTCGGCCTTGTTTTTTTAAATCTCACCTCTGGAGAAGTGGGTGGACTTCATACCCCCGCGTACCGCACCCACTACACCCCTGCCTATTATCATCAATGAGTGGCATTTCCACAGATTTTAGAATGATTTTTTTCTCTCCCGTCAAACTGGTGTTGCTAAGTATAGTGGAGCAGCTACAGGAAAAATCGTGCAAATTATGATACAAGCGTGAAATTCGTCAGGTATGTGCTTAAGATCCATACAATCAAATCTACCCGATTTGCCACGTGAAATGGCGGCCATTTTCCAAGATGGCCGCCAAAAAAGAGCCCAGACATTGATTTATTGCATAGAATTGACATATAAAATTGAAAGAAAAATGTCTGCACACTTAAATCCCCTTTGTGTTCTTTTTAATAGGCCAAGCTTTCGGTCTACTGACCTTCCTCAGGGCTCAGTAAGGTCAGTAGACCGAAAGCTTGGCCTATTATTAAAAAGAACACAAAGGGGATTTAAGTGTGCAGACATTTTTCTTTCAATTTTATACAGTTGTTTATGTTTGGCACCTTTTAATCGAGAGTGCGGTGTGATCCGGCTTTACATAGAATTGACATATAAAATTATGATACAAGCATGAAATTGAACATGTATGTGCTCAGGACCAACACAATTAAATCTACCTGATTTGCCACTTAAAATGGTGGACATTTTCCAAGATGGCCACCAAAGAAAATCTCAGAAATTGATTTATTGCACAGAATTGACAAAGCAAATTACGATATAAGCATAACATTCAACATGTTTGTGCTCAAGACCAATGAAATCAAATCCACCTGATTTGCCACTTGAAATGGCGGTCATTTTCCAAGATGGTCGCCAAAAATACCTCAGTAATTGATGAATTGCATAGAATTGGCTTAGCAAATTATGATACAAGCATGAAATTCGACATGCATGAGCTCAAGACCAATGCATTTAAAGCTACCTGATTTGCCACTTGAAATAGTGGCCATTTTCCAAGATGGCTGCCAAGCTCTCAGAAATTGATTTATTGCACAGAATTGATCAATCAAATTAAGATGTAGGCATGAAGTTCGACATAAATGTGCACAAGACCAATGTAATCAAATCCACCTGATTTGCCTCTTGAAATGGTGGCCATTTGTCAAGATGGCTGCCAAAAATACCATAGATTGTACCATATATACCATACCATAGACATAGATTTTTGCACACAGTTGCACAAATTGATTTTGACCAAGCAAGTTATTATACAAGTATGAAATTTTGTGTAAATGTCCTAACAAACAGTACAATAAAATGTACCTGATTTACCACTTGAAATGGCAGCCATTTCACAATATGGGCACCAAAAAGGTTGAATTTAGTGCGGAATCCAGCAGACAATTACGATACAAGCTTCTAATTTTGTTTGTTTGTGCTATAGAGCAATAATCAAATCTTCCAGACCACTTGGAAATTTACGGTAATATGGCAGGAGGT
>NW_026945567.1:27500-33905 GCF_034702125.1 Engraulis encrasicolus | reverse complement strand
AAAAAAGTGCTTTTGCTGACTGGGGGGACTCCCACCGTCATCCCTTAAACAGTAGCCGAATTCCGCCGCGTATCATAAAGATTTTCAAACTTATTTACAGTACCCTTTCCCATCTACGCCCCGGGGGGGAGCTAAAAATCTGTCGAGTGTACACCTTGAACGCCAGAGCACTTTCAGGGGAAGAGGTCTGGCGTCCGTGACATAAAAATATTTTAATTCCCTTCCCCCCTTCCATTCTCGTGGCACGGCAAAGTAAACCCCTAAAACAGTAGTTGTTCGCATTTGGGGCGCTTTAGAACTGTTAGAAATTTGACAGACAATCCCGATTCAAAACGCTACGGGGGTGGCTTTTACAAAGTTTGTTACAAATCCGAAGCAACGCCAAGAAAGGGCCCCCCAAATAGGCAGATTATAGTGTAGTGAGCCAAATAAAATCCCCTCAATAAGAGTACTCAGTAGCTTACTCGTTTTTTTAGCTTACATTATTAGCTTTAGAGTACCTGTATTGAAATAATGCCATTGTTGACCCCTGACTTTGGGTAAAGCTACAGTGCACCTTGCAAAAGTTTAGCTGGTCAAATAAACGCAAATTGATGTGACATTATTCCCGAACATTACAGTGACACCCATGTTTAAAAAACCATCACCAATAGGTTTTAAGTGTCCGCATGTATTTAATGAACCCCAAATCCCTTTCCTGAAATGCACGAATGCGTGGTTCCCTGGCTGTGTGTGTGGGTTGGGGGGGGGCGGGACCTTTAGACACACCCCTTGCGTGTTGGAAACATTGAGAAAATAGAATTTACTTCAATGGTTGGAAATGAAAGTGAGCAGTACTAGACCCTCCCAGAGAAATTAGAATACAGGGAGCTACTAGGTTAATTTAAGTCCCCGCATACTTTCTTTTGTCACTTAACACTGCGGGGAGGCAAAACTTTTTTTTTTTTATGGCTGGTTTTTTTTTTATTCGACAGGCTATTCTAAATTCGAAAGGGAAAAACGAATTTTCGAAGGTTAAATTTGGCACATCCTTTTCAGTACATATGTTTTTATTTCATAATTCCCCCCTTTTTATTTAATGGTTTTTTAAACTGAAGGTATGCAAGCAGTGGGAAAACAAAGTGTTTGATTTTTGCAGTTTGAAAAGCTTTTTTTTTTGGAAGATTGATTTTAAATGTTGCCAACTTTAAGTTTAAACTGATATATTTGATAGGAATTCAAACTTTGTCCTGGGTTGTGTTACGGTGAAATGCTATGATTTTTTTCTTTTATCGCTCTCGCAGGCTACAGATGTGTCGCCCTATAAAATTTAAACCAAACTAACTGATCTTGTTCCATAGGTGAAGTTTTTGAGGGGGATCGGGTTCGCTGAGGCTTTGATACAAATGGCGAGCCCCCCCACTCCATTCGAATGTGATCCTGTTCTACATTGCGCATGGAAATTTTTGGTAGGATTGTGGCCTGCTCTGTCCATCACTGACATGACTGACTTCAACCCCTTTGAACTGAACGTTGAAAGGAGCTTTTTTTTTTTTGAACAATTTAAAGGAACTTTACATCTTTCTTTTGAGGTTTTTAAAGGACTATTTCCTTTTTTTGAAGGAAATTCAAATTTTTTTTTTAAAAAAAAAAATTTTTTTCAAACCTTTTTTTTTGGGGGGGGGGGTAATTGTAAATATTTAATTTTTAATTCTTACTTGGTGTTTTTTTTTTTTTTGTTAATGCCCATTTTTTTTTTTTCCCCAATACCCTATTTTTTGTTTTTAAGAATTTTAATTTTCTTTGGGGTTTGCATACAATATTTTTATGGATCATGATTATTTATAATAAAAAATAAATAAAATTATTATTATTTTTTAGCAAATGACATTTGACACAAACATTGGGTTTTTTCCCGTTCTTTTGCTTTCGTTCCCTTTCCCTTTTTTTGTTTTGGTGTTTAAATTCCGGGACGCATTTTAACCCTCCAAAGGGACTTTTTTGGTGAAGCGGCCCAATCTCTTAAATTTACGCTCTTGTCGGTTGCGCCCCCTCTTTGGATCTAAAAGGACATAAAAGGACAGAAACTTAATGTTTTTGTTTTAAAGGGCTACTTTTTAGTTAGAAATTATTTTTGTTTTGTAAGGGAATTTGATCTGGGAAATGTTGTTGTGCCCTGGCAAGTTCCGGTTTTTTTTGGTGCGGGGGGTTTTTGATTTGACATGCTCAAATTAAATGGGAAAGTTGTATAACATATTGTATTTGTTTTTTTAATTGGTATCTTTTTCACTAAAACCCAAACCTAGTGTACTTTCTGTAGCCCATGCCCGGCCCCTCCCCATTGCTGTACCTATCATAGTGGGTAACAAAAGTTTAACACTTTTGAAAATTCTTTTTTCTCTTTTAACAGTGTGAAAATGTTTCTTGAGACCAAGTGAAAATTTTTTGTACTGTGATCATTTTAGTGTCTGCCCAATTTCGGGAAAAAGGGCTCATATTACACCCCCTTGATTAAATTTATTGATTTTTTACCTTTCTCCTCTGTATTTTAAAACCGTTCAGGGGAAGTAAAAATTTTACCTCCGTAGCATTAAAAAAAATGAGCCTATGAGACAGGGGGCAGCTGGTCTCAAAAATCAATGTTTTGCTAGCTTGGAGAAAAATTTGCACGCCGACTCGGAGAAGACAAGAAGTACAGGTAAAACAAAAAATAAGGGAAAGGTAAAAAATTTAATTGCGAAAGGGGGGGTGTAAATGATTTTGTCCAAAAATGGGACAGTTCACTTTAATGTTACATATTAAACAAAATTCTCAACCAACTTCCCCAAAAGGGTTCCCCATGCGAATTTTTAAATATTAGTTTAAAATTAAATTTAAGCTAAACCCAAACTTCCCCAAAAGGGTTTTCCCCAACGAATTTTAAACATTATTTAATATTAATTTAAGCTCAACCAATTTCACCATAAGGCCCCCATAGAATTTTAAACTTTAGTTATATATTAATTAACCCAACCAATTTCACAAAAGGTTCCCCATACTGAATTGTAAAAATTAGTAAAAATTGTAAAGCCAACCAACTTCCCACAAAGGTTCTCAATGCGGATTTAAACTTATTTTACATAAAAAAACTAAAACCAACTTCCCCATAAGGGGTTTCCCCATACGGTTTTAAACCATTGTAAAACATTAGTAAACCAACCAATTTCACAAAAAGGGTCTCAATGCAAAATTTTTAAAAATTATTTTAAACATTAATAAAGCTCAACTAACTCACCAATTTCCCCCATACGAATTTTAAACATTATAATACTTTTAAAAAATATATAAATAATTATTTTTTAAATGTTTTTTATAATAATTAGAAAATTTTTGTACAATGTTAAAAGTTTTATAAGTACTTGTAAATATGAATTTATAAATTGTAAACAAACTAAAAATTAAATATTAAGTAATTTTTTGTTAACAGTTGAAAGTACTTGTTATGCTTAAGTTACTGTTGAATGTTATTTTAATTAATCATAAAAGTATTTTTAATAATATATTAATAACAAAATTTATGTTCTATTAAGTGTACAGAAGGACTAATAAAAATTTTTAAAACTTGTAAGGTTTAGTTACACCTATAAATGAAGTAAACCTTTATTTAACTAATAGTTAACGTTTCTAACTGTTAATAACTTTTTTATAGGGGAAGGTTTTTGAAAGTGCTCCCTACTATACTAACTGCACATACTTTACGTACTAACTTATGTACTATACTTTACGTATAACTGTAATAAAAGCACTATACTGTATATCTGTAATATACTGTACATAGTACTGTACTATACTGTAAATACGTAATTCTTACTGTACTGTACTAACTATCTATACTATACTGACTAAGTACTTACTATACTTACATACTGCACATACGTACTATACTGTAATTACTGTTAACGTACTATATGTAAATACGTACTTTACTTACTGAAAATTATAGGAAGGGAGCCGTTATCTTATAGCCTACAGGACTACCGTATACTACTATACTGAGCTCACAGACACAGGGTAACGAAGTACTCCACAGAAGTAATTGAAACTTAAAAAAAAATTTGGGCTTTTTTCGGGAACTTGCTGCTTTGGGAATTGGATGTCCACCCCCGCTTTGGATTGCACCCCGAATCAAATTTTGTTGACCCCATAGTGGGGTTGGGGAAAACGTATGCATGGCCCAGCTCCTTCATGTGTAGGTTGCCATGGGACGTAAGGATTTGTATTGTCTTTTTGTTGAACCTCATAATTGTAATTTTTTAGGAACATTGTGTGGGGTGGGTGTGTGTGTGTTTTATGGGGTGTGGTGTGTGTGTGTGTGTGTGTGTGTGTTGTTTTGTGGTTGGTGTGTGTGTGTGTTTTTTTGTGGTGTGTGTGTGTGTTGTGTGGCGTTGGCTGCGCGGTCGTGGGGTTCCTGCTGTGTGTGGGGTTTTGGTGTGAATTGGGTTTTGTGGTGTGTGTGTGTGTATGTGTGCGTGAAGTGCGTGCGTGTGTGGTGTGTTGTGGGGGTGTGTTTGTGTTGTGGGTGTGTGTTTTGTGTGGTGTGTGTTGTGTTGTGTGTGGTTGCTGGAAACCAAATTAATTTTTTTCCCAAAATTAAACCCCCAGCTACTCCCAACGCCGTCCCTTTGGAAGGCTCAGAGTTCACACGTAAACTATTTTATGTAATGTCTGGAGGGTTGTTTTTCTTATTCATGAAATTGTTTTCTTTATTTTGTTTGTCTGGAATATGTAGTACCTTATTAAGCCTTGGCCCCATACCGGTATCAGACACACACCCTAAATTTGAACTAAACCCTTCAGATGACACCCCAAAATAAAAACAAAAGAGTGATTTATGCAACTTTGTGATTACACAAGAGACAATGCATTCATGTATTTGTAGCGTCTTTTGAAGTAGGTAGCAGGCTTCACTCACTCTTGATAACTTTTAAGGGTGCTGTCCCCAAAAAGAATAAAATCAAAGAAAAGGGGGGCGCACCTTCATCAATTTTTTTTTTATTTTTTTGTGCAAGGGGGGTTTCGGCTGTGCCCCTCAGTGGGGAAGTTGCCACTGAGGAAAGCACACGCCGAAACGCGTTTGTAGCGTCTTTTGAAATGTGTCAGTGGTCATGTCAAAAGATAGATGTGAGTCACAGAGGTGCTCCTCTCACTTTTAAAAAGTGCTTTAAATTTTAGCCTTTTTTTTCCAAGGGGGGCCCCCAAAAATTTTTTTAGGGGGCCCCCCCCTTTGCCAAAATTTTTAAATTTAAATTTTTTTTGCATTTCTTTTTTTTGACCCCCACCCCCCCCCCCAGTCCCCGGCCCCCCCGGGCCCCGCCCCCCTTTAAAACCCCCCCTTGGGGCCCCAAAAAGTCAAAAAGGTAAAATTTGTGAAAAAGGGGGAAAATTTGGGTTTGTCATTTTGTGTGGTTTTTGGGGGTTTCAGGGGGAAAAACCCAAAACTGTGTAAAAGGTTTTTTTTTTGGTATCTTCTTCATTTTGGGGATTTTTTTTTTTTGCTAAAAATTGGAATTTCAGGGTTGGGGGGGGGTGGGGTGGGGTGGGGGGGGGGGGGGGGGGGGGGGGGGGGGGGGGGGGGGGGGGGGGGGGTGGGGGGGGGGTGGGGGGGGGGGGGTGGGGGGGGGTGGGGTGGTGTTGGGGGTTTTGGGGTGGGGAGTTGGTTTTGGGGGTGAAAAAAAGGGGGAAAAATTTGGCCAAAACCCCCCAGGAATTTTTCCCCCCCCAAAACCCCCCCCCCCCCCCCCCCCCCCCCTTTTTTTTCCCCCCCCCCCCCCCCCCCCAAAAAACCCCCCCCTTTTTTTCCCTTTCCCCCCCCCTTTTCCCCCCCCCCTTTTTTTTTTTTCCCCCCCCTTTTTTTTCCCCCCCCCAAAACCCCCTTTTTTCCCCCCAAATTTCCCCCTTTTTTTCCCCCCCCCCAACCCCTTTTTTAAAATTTTTTTTAACCCCTTTACCCCATCCCCCCCCTTTTTTAAAAAAAATTTTAAAAAATTTTTTTCCCCCCCCCCCCTTTTTAAACCCCCCCCCTTAAACCCCCCCCCCCATTTTTTCCCCCTTTCCCCCCCTTCCCAAAAAATTTTTTTTTTTAACCCCCCCAAAACCCCCCCCCCCCACCCCCCCCAAAAAACCCCCCCCCCCCCCCCTTTTTCCCCCCCCCAAAATTTTTTTTTTTCCCCCCCCCCCCTCCACCCCCCCCCAAACCCCCATTTTCCCCCCAACCCCCCCCCCCCAAATTTTTTTCCCCCCCCCCCCCCCCTTTGGATTTTACCCCCCCCCTTTCCCCAAAAGAGGGGAAAAAAAAACCCCCCCCCGAGGCCCCCAAACCCCCCCTTTTTTTTTTCCCCCCCCCCCAACCCCCCCCCCCCAAAAAAAAAAACCCCCCCCCCTTTAAAA